>NC_028644.1:43020899-43024755 GCF_001406875.1 Solanum pennellii
TCAACTCCCTCTCTATTTAGGCCTTTTGTAAGTGGATCCGACACATTATCTTTTGACTTCACATAGTCAATTGTGATAATTCCACTAGAGAGTAGTTGTCTCACAGAGTTATGTCTTCGTCTTATGTGACGAGACTTGCCGTTATACATAATGCTTCCAGCCCTTCCTATTGCAGCTTGACTATCACAATGTATGCATATAGGGGCCATTGGTTTGGGCCAAAATGGAATATCTTCTAACAAAATTCCGGAGCCATTCAACTTCTTCACTTGCCTTGTCTAAAGCAATGAATTCAGACTCCATTGTATAGCGATCTATACATGTTTGTTTGGATGATTTCCAAGATATTGCTCCTCCACCAATAGTAAAAACGTATCCACTTGTGGATTTTGTTTCAGTTGACCCAGTAATCCAATTTGCATCACTATATCCTTCAAGAACGGCTGGATATCTGTTGTAATGTAAAGCATAGTTTTGAGTGTCATCTAAGTATCCCAAAACTCTCTTCATTGCCAACCAATGATTATGATTAGGATTACTTGTGTATCGACTCAGTTTACTGATAGCGCAAGCTATGTCTGGTCGTGTACAATTCATGACATACATTAAGCTTCCCAATACGCTAGCATAGTCCAATTGAGACTGACTTTCGCCTTTATTCTTTGCAAGATGAAGATTTACATCAATTGGAGTCTTTGCCCTTTTAAAATTCAAAAATTTGAATTTTTCAAGTATCTTTTGAATATAATGAGTTTGAGACAATGCTAGACCGTTAGGAGTTTTAAGAATTTTAATTCCTAATATCACATCAGCAACTCCTAAATCTTTCATATCAAACTTACTAGCAAGCATACGCTTTGTAGCTTTTATATTAGCAATGTCTTTGCTCATTATAAGCATATCATCTACATATAGGCATAAAATAACTTCCTGATTTGGAGTATCTTTAATGTAAACACATTTATCACATTCATTGATCTTAAATCCATTTGACAACATGGTTTGATCAAACTTTGCATGCCATTGTTTTGGTGCTTGTTTTAGCCCATAAAGTGACTTAATAAGTTTGCACACTTTCTTTTCTTTACCAGGAACTACAAAACCCTCAGGCTGTTCTATGTAAATTTCCTCTTCAAGCTCTCCATTTAAGAAGGCTGTTTTCACATCCATTTGATGAATTTCAAGACCGTATACTGCAGCTAGTGCAATTAACATCCGAATTGATGTAATCCTAGTCACTGGCGAGTATGTGTCAAAATAATCAAGACCTTCTTTTTGTCTAAAACCTTTGACAACAAGTCTTGCTTTATATTTGTCAATAGTTCCATCGTCTTTCATCTTCCTTTTAAAGATCCATTTTGAACCCAAGGGTTTGTTCCCTGGAGGAAGATCAACCAACTCCCAAGTATGATTGCTTAAGATTGATTCAATTTCACTATTAACAGCCTCCTTCCAAGAGGTTGAGTCGCTAGACAACATTGCTTCCTTGAATGTTTGAGGCTCACTTTCAAGAAGAAATGTTACAAAATCTGATCCAAATGAAGTAGATGTCTTTTGACGTTTACTGCGTCTTGGACTTTCTTCATTTTGTTCATTCTCTTTTGGTTCTTCTCTGGGTTGTTTAGATCCCCCACTAGATGACTCAAGTCTAGTTTTATACGGATAGATATGTTCAAAAAATTCAGCACTATCTGATTCCATTACCGTATTATCATGAATATCCGGATGTTCGGACTTATGAACCAAAAATCGACATGCCTTACTGTTTGTGGCATATCCAATGAATACACAATCCACAGTCTTAGGTCCTATTTTTACCCTCTTAGGTATAGGAACTTGGACTTTGTCTAGACACCCCCACACTTTGAAATATTTCAAATTGGGTTTTCTACCTTTCCATTTCTCATATGGAATTACATTTGTCTTTGAGTGTGGCACTCCGTTAAGTATCTGATTTGTTGTAAGGATAGCTTCCGCCCACAAATTCTGTGGTAAACCTGAACTTATAAGCAATGCATTCATCATTTCTTTTAAAGTTCGGTTTTTTCTTTCTGCAATTCCATTAGACTGAGGAGTGTAGGGAGTAGTAGTTTGATGGATTATTCCATTTTCTAAACATATTTTTTCAAATGGAGATTCATATTCTCCACCTCTATCACTTCTGATAATTTTGATCTTTTTATCTAACTGATTTTCAACTTCAGTTTTATATTGCCAAAATGCATCTATTGCTTCATCCTTACTATTTGGCAAATAGACATAACAATATCTAGTGCAATCGTCAATAAAAGTTATGAAATACTTTTTCCCTCCACGTGATGGTGTTGACTTCATGTCACAAATATCAGTGTTAATCAATTCTAAAGGATTTGAATTCCTTTCAACAGGTTTATAAGAATGCTTATCATGCTTAGATTCAACACAAATTTGACATTTTGATTTATTGCACTCAAATTTTGGCAAAATATTTAAGTTAATCAGTTTTCGCTAGGTTTTTTGTTATTAATGTGTCCCAAAGGTTCATGCCATAAACATTTAGACTCAAGCAAGTAAGAAGAAGCAAAATCTTTATTCATATCAACTGCAATTACATTGAGTTTGTAAAGGCCATCACTAAGGTAGCCTTTTCCTACATACATATCATTTTTGCTTACTACTACTTTATCAGAAACAAATACACATTTAAATCCACAATTAAAGCAGTTTCCATTGAATTTCTTCTTAGGAGGATTGCTTTTTGGACCAGATGCTTTCTTTCTTTTCTTTCATTTTGTGGGATCTTCTTCAACAAAATTTACTCCAGATATTGCTGAATTACCACGTGACCTCTTTTCTGCAGCCTTATTATCCTCTTCGATTCTCAACCTTAATATGAGATCTTCAACAGTCATCTCCTTACGTTTGCGTTTCAAGTAGTTTTTAAAGTCCTTCCACAATGGAGGTAACTTTTCAATAATTTCAGCCACTTGAAAAGCATCATTCACAATCAATCCTACATTAAAGGTTATGTGAGTATTAAGACAAAACTTAATATTTCTAACATAGGCATTGAATAAATTTATACCTTTAGCAAGGAGATCATGGATTATGACCTACAATTCTTGAACTTGGGTGACAACAGTCTTACTGTCTATCATCTTATAGTCCAGAAATTTTGCCACAATGAATTTCTTCATTCCGGCATCTTCTGTTTTCTACTTCTTTTCTAAAGCATCCCAGAGTTCTTTTGAGGTTTTGGCATTGCTGTACACAATGTACATATCATCTTGCAGACCACTAAAAATATAATTTTTACACAAAAAATCTGAGTGTGTCCACGCTTCTGTTACCAAGAATCATTCATCAGCCGGAGTTTCATCTGACATAACAGGAACATTCTCATTGATGAACTTCTGAAGACTCAACGTAGTGAGATAGAAGAACATCTTTTGCTACCATCTCTTAATGTCGACCCCAGAAAACTTTGCAGGTTTCTCAGCCGGTGCTAAGGCAGCATTTGAACGATTATGTGCAACCGTTGTTGTTGCAGCACTTACTATTCCAGCATTTGTTTGACTTCAATTAGTCATTTTTTTTTCTGTCACAAATGGAAGATAAATTAAGTATTTGAAATACTAACAGTAAAGAACAAATCATTACACAAACTGTTTCTGATTTAACGATAAAGTTTTTTATGTTCTTTTAAGCGTTAATCGAATGAATTTTAAAAATTCAAGCAGAGTAGAAAATCATAATGGTTTTAATCTCCAGAAACCTCAAATACAGAAACTGTTAAATTATAAGATTGTTATTCTTACAATAACCTGTATTTATAAGGTTAATAAACAGAAACAGAAATAAGATGAAGCAGAAAAAT
>NC_028644.1:43025563-43030811 GCF_001406875.1 Solanum pennellii
GAAATCTGTTCAGACCCGTTTATTCCAGAAAGTTGTGTCTTTTGGAAAAAATAACAACTTTTCAAAAAAATGTGTCTGTTAGGAAAATAACTACTTTTTGGAAAGTAACGACTTTTCGGAATGTTACCGTTACCCGCAAATTTATAAGAGATAATATTAACAGGATTTATTTGATTTAACAAAAACTGATTAAATAAATTTTGTCCATCAATCACATTATTTGCCAAATCCAAATCCAAAGCCAAAGCCGAGCCGAGCGACGACGACGACGGCGCGAGGGGGCATCTTTTTCTTAGCTCTTTAAGAAGTAATAGAAGTGTTTCCTTCTATAAGGACAACAATTTCCATTTCTTTTGCCGATATGGGAGAAATGACTTTTCATTTGCACTTTGCAAATGACTTTTCATTTTCCCTCCAAAGTAGTTCCGTCACTTTTCATATTCTCTCTTTTCTTTTCCCATTCACACTTGCTAAAACCCAACAAAAACTTGTCGGAAACAATTACCATGTGCACAATATCACTAGGTGGAATCATTTCCCATCAACTTTATGTCATATCACTAGCTCAAACCATTTCTCATAGGCCTTAATATCAATTCACTAGTCTGGAATGACCTCAATAATCAATGTGAAAAACTAATACCATACCTCTTGGAAGAAACAACAATTCACACAATACAAGTGCACATTTATGCTATCAACTATTTTATCAATAAATCAATAAGGGTCACAACAAGACATTTCACACTATCATGTTCATCACATAGCCTTTTCATTTCAACCCCTTTGTACTTATTGAGATTTATCAACTAGAAAATAACCCTTCGCTTCATCCGTATTACTCCCAATATACAACTAATATAGTAAATACATGAGCTCTACAAGAATACAAGGGTTAGCATACTTATTGCCTTACGTGAAAAAATTAATTACTCCCTGAGTTGAGTCTTCCCCTTTTGAAGTCACACAATCTATAACAATCAATTATTCAAATTAAATTTCCGAGAACAATAGTACCCACATCAATTACATTAAAAAAATGAATCCATCAACTCAGACCCAATTTCGAAAAAAATTTTGAGTCCAAAATTTAATGTTTTTAAATTTCATTCAAGGATTCAAGAACTCATTGGAGAAAATAATTTTGAAAAACGTCACAAAAAATTCAAAATCTACATTTTAGTTGAAAACTTGAGTTCTTGAAAAGTTTTACTATTTACCAATCAAATTCCCAATTTTTTATATTACAATTAAACAATGACCAAAGGGATGAAGGTTTAGGATCATGAAAGTTTACCCAATTGATTTAGAACAAGAAATCCTTTTTAAAATCACCACCAATGGCTTTCCAAGCTAAACATGGAAAATGGGGCTCAAACCCTAAAATTTGAGAAACCCCTTCTAGGTATCGCAAAAGTGAACATTGCTTCCCGTCTTGCTTAAAGGAATAATGTTTCTCTAAAGAGAAGGTCTCTTATGAAACAGGCCCTTTGCTTCTTCAAAAGCGACCCTTGTAGCACAAAAAAACACAGCCAAGAAAACAACATCAAATTGACCATCGAGATTCGTCCGGAACCTCGTGAACACAAACCATAGATTAAAATGGATTACACTCAAACATCCAGAAACAATGGAACCATCAAAACATGAATCTTTTGTCTCCTTGACCCAACATCAGTCAAAACGAAAAGAAACCAACTCGCCTAAATGACTAAAAGAATATCGGGGCTTCTAAAAAATCAAGCAAGACTTAACCTAGACCTAAAATCATCCCCCTAACCAAAGACACTATTGGAATTCCGATCCGAGCATATAAACCCCGAATGTTGTAAAATTCAACACCAAGGCTAAATTGTCATAATTTTAAAACTTACGACCTCAAATCCTCTAAAATGTCTCTGAATCTTAAGACGACAACTACGCAACTCCGATTCCATATTTTATGATCGATGGAATCAAAAAAATTCCCTTGTGACATTTGAAACTCCAAAAGAAACAAATTTGAGAAACTTAGCCTTCCAAAAGCACATAGAAAATTCTCAACCAACTCAAAGTTCGAAGTAATTTTTCAAATAAATCATAAACGACTCAGGGTTAAAATCAGGAGTGGAAAAATCATAAATTGATGAACATTATGTCATTTCAATTCATGCATATGTAAAAGGTACTATATTTTCTTAAAAATCAAATATTCAAAAAATTGATTAAATATTCATAGAGTGGTCAAAATGAATCATGCTAATTTGAAAAATATTCTACAAATTGATCGACATCGAATCATGGATAAATATCTTATCAGAGAAGAATCAAGGGAGATATAAAATTATAACTACAAAGTTTATCAATAAACTTATGCTTCTTCATATTCTACTTGTGTTTGTAATTTTTTTTTGTTACTTCGTAATTTGTTGCAAACACAGGATAAAGAGGAGGGTTTGTATAGTTTCTTTCAAGAGCAAGTCCTAGAGATAAAAACAATTCAAAACTAATACACATAAAGCTTGTAAATAACTTATTATAGTTATTTATCATTAAATTTCAAAATTTTAAAGTTAGATTTTACCATTTAATAACCAACCAAACAGTTAAATTTAATTTAGAAAGTCATCTTTATGGATCTTCCTATTCTTTCAATTACTAACCAAATACTTTCTTGATAATTATAACATATTAAATTTTTAGAAAAAATTAGCTAAATACACATTTTATTTATCATAATTTCTATAACTTTATACCATTTCAAAAGAAAAAAAATCTCCTCTCGGATACATTCTCTCCTCTCGCTGATACATCCATGTCCCCCTCTCGGATACATCTCTCACCTATGTATCTGGATGTCATATCCCCTCTATTGTACATCCCTTTTCTCTAGGATACAACCCTTACATATGTATATGAATGTTTGCTAATGTATTCAGTAGAACAATGATTTATCCGGAAGTCCTGTTATGTATCCGAAATCCATAAATTTTAAGGGATTTCTTGAATATGAAAAATATTAGGGAAATAATGTAATTAGCTCTTAAAACTAAGTGATTTCGGTAAATTATACTAATTATTTTGACATATTATACTAATTTAATGTTCTTATTACATGACTGAATTGCCATATTATTTTTTATTTTAATTTTTTAAATCACTTCTTGGTATAGAGAAGTCCTTCTATAACTGTGTTTGTTTTCAAGTCGTAAACTATAAGACATAATGATCTTGGGTGCATTTGTATATCCATTTACTATGATTTTCCTGTATTTATCATATTTTTTGAGAGCATTCATATTCTAATTGATGTGTTTAGATAATTATTACGATGATCACACATTAACCTGCATGAATATGACTTAATCGGTTTACTGGATTTTATTTTTCTTTTGTGGTTGATGGGTTTTGTGGGTCGGTAGTTGAAGAATGGCAGTTAGCAAAAGGTTTGGGAAAGAAAAAGCTGAGAATTTTGGGATTTTTGTGGGGAAGAATTGTTAGGTAGTGGAGCCTGATAAATTTTAGGATTTCCTATTTATTCTCTATTTTAGGCTTTCCTATTTATTCTCTATTTATTCTCTGTAACCAAAAATATTCTGATTTATTAATATAAATATACCTCACCGCCGTGGAAGTTTACTCACGGGGTGTTACCACGAAATATTGGGTTTTCTCTTTCTCTCTCTAAATCTCTCATCTCTTTCTCTTGAAAGTTCTTGTGTTCTTCATTAATCTAGTGTGTGCGTGAATTCGATCCTAACAACGGGTATCAGAGCTAAGGAGATTCAACACGATCACAGAAGATGGTTAGTTCGAAGCTTGGAATCGAGAAGTTTGATGGATCCGATTTCAGTTTCTGGAAGATGCAGATCGAAGATTATCTGTACCAGAAAGATCTTCACGAACCATTGACCGGGCTGAAGTCGGAATCCATGACGAAGGAGAAGTGGAAACTCAAGGATCGCCAGGCTCTAGGGTTGATCCGGTTGACTTTGTCAAGAAACGTGGCGTTCAACATCGTGAAGGAGAAGACTACGTCCGGTCTGTTGAAGGCACTGTCAAACATGTATGAAAAACCATCGGCTATGAACAAGGTATATTTGATGCGTAGATTGTTCAATTTACAGATGTCTGAAACTGGATCAGTTTCTGATCATATAAACGAGTTCAATATGATTGTGAGTCAACTCAATTATGTGGATATTAATTTCGAAGATGAAATTAAGGCATTGATTTTGATGTCATCTCCGCCCGAGTCTTGGGATACTCTTGTTGCTGCGATTAGCAGTTCCCGTGGATCTGAGAAACTGAAGTTTGATGAAATCCGTGATGTTGTTCTTAGCGAAAGTGTTCGCAAACGAGAAGTGGGAGATTCATCGGGCAGTGCTCTCAGCGTTGATCGAAGGGGGAGAAGTCAGACGAAAGGCCAAAATCAACATGGTCGATCAAAATCAAAGAATCGAGGAAAATCCCTGAACAGATCAAACGTGACTTGTTGGAACTGTGGAGAAAAAGGGCACTTTCGGACGAACTGTACAAAGCCAAAGAAGAAACAGAATCCGAAATTTGGAGATGACAATGATTCTGTAAATTCAGCGGAGGACATTGGGGATGCTCTAATCCTTAGTGTGAACAGCCCGGTTGAATCATGGATTTTGGACTCTGGTGCATCTTTCCATTCGTCTCCAAGCAAGTAGTTGTTCCAAAATTTCAAATCTGGAAATTTTGGAAAAGTATATCTTGCTTACAATAAAGCCTTAGAGATTGAAGGAAAGGGGGATGTTTGCATTAAGACCACCTCGGGAAACCAGTGGAAATTGGAGGATGTCAGATATATTCCTGGGATCAAGAAAAATATGATCTCTGTTGGTCAGTTGGATAGCACGGGATATGCAGCAGAGTTTGGGAAAGGTTCGTGGAAGATCGTGAAAGGTGCTATGGTAGTAGCTCATGGCACCAAATCTGGAACCTTGTACACCACTGCAGGGTGTATAAACATGGACGCTGTTGCTGAAGGTGCTTCTGGTTCATGTCTGTGGCACAACATACTTGGACACATGAGTGCTAAAGGAATGAAGATGCTGGTTGCAAAAGGAGCATTAGAGGGTCTGAAGTCTGTTGATATGGGTCTTTGGGAGAGCTGTGTTATGGGCGAACAGAAAAGAGTAACCTTCACAAAGACTCCTAGGGAGCCAAAGAATGTGCGGTTGGAAATTGTCCATACAGATGTTTGGGGACCATCTCCAGTATCATCACTTGGAGGATCCAG
>NC_028644.1:43031631-43049779 GCF_001406875.1 Solanum pennellii
CTCGTTTAGTGGTTAAAGGATATTCACAAAGGAAAGGTATTGATTATGCTGAAATATTTTCTCCTATTGTGAAGTTAACCTCTATTCGAATTCTGCTGAGTATTGTTGCATCGGAGAATTTGCATCTAGAGCAAATGGATGAAAAAACAGCGTTTTTACATGGAGATCTGGACAAAGAGATCTATATGCAGCAACCGGAAGGATTTGGTGTTCCAGGCATGGAACACATGGTGTGCAAGCTCAGCAGGAGCTTGTATGGACTAAAGCAAGCACCAAGGCAGTGGTACAAGAAGTTTGACTCCTTCATGACCAAGAGTGGATTCTGCAAAGCTGAAAAGGATCCTTGTTGTTACTTCAAGAAATACACTGATTCATATGTCTTTCTACTCTTGTATGTGGATGATATGTTGATTGCAGGATCTAGTATGAGGGAGATTAACAATCTGAAGACAAGGTTGTCTGCAGCGTTTGAGATGAAAGATTTGGGTCCAGCAAAGCAGATTTTGGGGATGAAGATTTCTCGGGATAGATCTGCTGGCACTTTAAATCTATCTCAGGAGTTGTACATTGAGAAGGTGCTGAACAGATTCAGGGTTAATGATGCTAAACCCAGGACTACTCCATTGGCAAATCACTTTAAAATTTCAAGGAGCAGTCACCCAAGACTGCCGAGGAGCGTAATCACATGGCACTTGTTCCATATGCTTCAGCAGTTGGTAGTTTGATGTATGCTATGGTCTGCACTAGACCTGATATAGCACATGCAGTGGGAGTTGCTAGCAGGTATATGGCAAACCCTGGGAAAGCGCATTGGGAAGCTGTGAAGTGGCTTCTGAGATATCTGAGAGGTACATCCAGTACTTCACTTTGTTTTGGCAAAGGCAAGGTGACTCTACAGGGTTTTGTGGATGCTGATCTTGGTGGGGATGTTGACTCGAGCAAGAGTACATCCGGGTACATTTACACCATAGGTGGAACAGCAGTGAGTTGGATGTCCAGGCTTCAAAAGTGTGATTCGCTTTCATCTACTGAAGCTGAGTATGTGGCGATAGCTGAAGCTGGGAAAGAGATGATAAGGCTGGCAGATTATATTGAGGAATTGGGCAAGAAGCAGAGCGAGAAGATTCGTTACTCAGAGAGCCAGAGTACCATACAGTTGGTGAAAAATCCAGTCTATCATTCAAAGACAAAGCACATCAGAAGGCTATACCATTTCACTCGCAGGGCAGTGGAGGATGGTGATATGTGCTTGGAGAAGATAGAGGGTGCAAAGAACCCGACAGACATGTTGACGAAATGTGTTGATGTTGGGAAACTGGGGTTATGCAAAACCTCGGTTGGTCTTCTGTAGTTGTTGCTACAGATGTTGCGGTGCGGTAAAGATGTTGATGATGAAGAGATTTTTTTTGAGAATGTATTTTTTGGATGACTGAGTCAGTCTCCAAGTGGGAGAATTGTTAGGTAGTGGAGCCTGATTAATTTTAGGTTTTCCTATTTATTCTCTATTTTAGGCTTTCCTATTTATTCTCTATTTTAGGTTTTCCTATTTATTCTCTGTAACCAAAAATACTCTGATTTATTAATATAAACATACCTCACCGCCGTGGAAGTTTACTCACGGGGTGTTACCACGAAATATTGGGTTTTCTCTTTCTCTCTCTAGATCTCTCATCTCTTTCTCTTGAAAGTTCTTGTGTTCTTCATTCATCTAGTGTGTGTGCGTGAATTCGATCCTAACAAGAATGTGAAAGAAGAACATGAAAACTTTCAGAGTTGAGTGAATTTGAGAGAAAGGGGTCGCGATTTGGGTTTGGGATTGAGAGAAACTGATGGTTAATTTTTCTAGGAATATGATTTAAGGTGGATTTTTGAGTGGACCCATGAATTTTTGGAAGTTTTTTGGAAGAAAGGGAGGCAGGCACACAACTTCGTAGGTACGACTGAAATGGGTGTTATAGTAACATGGCACCTCCCATGATGTGCATGGTCAGCCGCTATCCAAGGTTCGAGTTGTTACACGCATAGCGTGGTGCACTCGATCGGTCAAACATCTGTTTCGTACATTTTTTCATGCAACTTCTCTTCCTTTTTTGTGGGACACCTTCAAATTCGAATGCATCAACAAAATTATTTTAAAAATAATTGTGGGTTTCCTCTCACCCTGTGCCTTAGTTTTGGTGGTGGCATGACTCTTCTTTTTGTATTCTTATCATTTTGTCTTCTTCTTTATTTGAATAGTTCCTAACTAATAAAAGTTATTAAGATTTAACTAAATCCTACAAAAATGAAGAAAGAAAATACAAATTAACAAAAAATAACTAATTATTAAATAATTGTTCGGTGTGTAGGAAGAATTCATAGGAAATAGAGGGAAATAGAAGAACTTGAAAAGTTGAGAACTTGAAGAGTTGGGAACTTGAAAAAAACTCTTATTCTTTAATGAAAAGACATTTGTCCCTCATCGGTGGTGGAAATAAAAATATGAGAGTTTAATATAGAAACACTCCTATTAATTGTTAAAAGAGTTGAAAATAGGGACCTCTCTCGCGCCGTCGTTGTTGTCCTCGGCTTGGCTTCGGTTTTGGTTTCGGCTTTATCTTTGGAAAATGATCGAGAGATTATTTTTTGGACTTAATTAATTAATTAATTAATTAAATTAAATGGCCAAAATATTTTTTATTAATTAGTTGATAACAGAAACGTTTTCAGTTATTTTGTTGAAATTAACTGAAATGTTTCAACTTTTTAGTTGATTAACCCGACCCAACAAGGATCCGCGCGCGACTCGTTTGATTTAAAAACTTTCATGCTTTATTTAAATTTCCGTTGTTTTGAAAATGACTATTCTGAAAGGTTGCAACTTTCAGGATCAGTCAGTACCAGTTGAAAGGTTTCAAACTTTCATTAATGGTCATATGGATTCTGAAAGGGTTGCAACCTTTCGGAACCTATTCCTCTTGCCTAGAAATACCATTCACTCTTCAGAATTTTTCCTTATGAATTTTTCTTATCTCTTCTTCCTCTTCTGCACAACAATTACTTTGTGTATTTTACTGATGTTGAGTAGTTCGCTGACACCAGATTTTTTGTATCTATACTCTAGTGATTGAGATCATTTTACACTGGGAGATCATATTCCAAATCAAACCTCGGATACTAGAGGGGAATAATTTCCTTAAGGGGACACTATGAGTTCAGTGAACTTGATTTTTTTCCTGGTAAAATTTTTCTAGATTCTGGTACGTGTTTTAGAGATTTTTGTTTTTTTGTGAATTAAATTTTTGTTCTTCTTTCTTACTGATTCAGTAAATTTTTGTTTCTTCGTTTTTCTGCAAAATTTGTTACAATCAGTAATTCTGTTTTTTTTAACATAGATTTGCAACAATCTTAATGAAATTATTTATTAATATCAATCTGTGTTTCTGGTAGAGACAAAAAACTTCGTGATTTTATACTCCTTGAAGTCTACAATTATAATTTATTGCTTACTAAGACTATATCGACTTTTTTTTTATCAGAAAAGGAAAACAACGTTATTATAATGGTTGTTGCGGCACCAGCCCAAACTGTTGTACCATAAGTCAGAGAAATCGGATAAATTCACTGGTGTGAATTTCAAAGGATGGCAACAAAAAGTATTTTTCTAGCTTACAACTTTTGGTCTGCAGAAATTTACCAGTGAAGAAACTCCAGTGCCTGCTGCTGATATGTCAGACAAAGAAAATTCATGATTATTCAAGCATTGAAACAGGCAGACTTCCTATGGAAAATGGCTACATTTTGAGTGCTTTAGAGGATGACTGATATAGTGCCTATAGTGCAATAACAACTTCATAAGAGTAATGGATGCACTTGAGAAGAAATATAAGTCAGAAGATGCATGCTTGAAGAGGTTTCTGGTCGCAAATTTTTTAGACTATAAAATGGTAGATGGTAAAACTGTTGGATCACAAGTTCATGAACTTCAACTTATTCTCCATGATCTGATTGCTGAAGATATGGTAGTAAATGAAGCTTTTCAAGTGGCTGCAATGATCGAGAAGTTGCCTCATTAGTGGAACGATTTCAAGAATTACCAAAAGCACAAGCGTAAAGAAATGAAGCTTGAAGATGTTGTGATTTGTCTCAAGATCGAGCAAGATAAAAAAACACCAAAAAGAAGTCTCATAAGAGCTCAACAATCATTGGAGTTAATATTGTTGAAGAAGCTCCTACCAAAGACAAATAGATAAAGAAGTTCAACGGGCAGAAGTCAGAACACGACAAGAAGAAATTCAAAGGAAACTATTACAAATGTGGCAAGGCTGATCGTAGGTCTTCTATTTGTCGTGCTCCAAGAAAGTACAAAGACAAAGGCAAAGTCAAAAGTAAAGCAAACATCGTGGAAAATATAGAAGATGTAGATGACTTGTGTGCAATGATTTCGGAGTGTAACTTAGTTGGAAATCCCAAGGAGAGGTTTCTCGACTCAGGTGCCACTCGACATATTTGCTCTGCGAAAAAAGACTTTGAAACGTACACTCTTGCTTATACGATGAAGATTTATTCATGGGAAACATAGCAACAGCAAGGATTGTAGAAATTGGGAAAATGATGTTGAAAATGACATTCTGTAAGGTGTTGACTTTGAACGGTGTTCTGCATGTCCCTACTATTAGGAAGAATTTAGTTTTTGTTGCACTACTCGTTAATGAAGGGTTTAAGTGTGTCCTAGTTAGTAATAAAGATGTAATAAGTAAGAATGAAAAGTTCAAAGGAAAAGGCTACCTCAATGAGAATCTTTTCAGACTGAATGTAATGGTTGTTGACAGTATTAATAAGAATTCTGCTTCTGTTTACTTATTGGAGTCAAATCATTTATAGCATGCCCGTTTGGGACATGTAAATTACAAAGCCTTTCAAAAATTGGTTATTCTAGAAGTATTGCCTGATTTTAAATGCAATAATTCGAAATGTGAAATTTGTGTGGGAAGTATGTTTGTTAAAAATCCATATAAGTCTGTTGAATGAAATTCCAAAACTTAAGACTTAATTCACACAAATATATGCGATATGAAGTCGACACAATTTCGTAGTGGAAAAAAGTATTTTATAACTTTTATTGACGACGACAATCGATTTTGTTATGTATATTTGCTTAAAAGTAAGGATGAAGCAATTGATGCATTTAAGCAATACAGAAATGAAGTGGAGAACCAATTGAATCTAAAGATAAAAATGATTCGGAGTGATAGGGATAGAGAATATGAATCTCCTTTTGCAGAGATATATTTGGATTATGGTATTATTCAGCAAACTACTGCACCTTATACACCACATGAAATGGTTTGGCGAAACGGAAGAACAGAAAATTAAAGGAAATGATGAATGCCTTGATGATCAATTCTAGTTCACCACGAAACCTTTGGGGGAAGACATCCTTACGGCTAATAAGATACTCAATAAGGTACCCTATCAAAAAATACAATCTATTCCATATGAGTTGTGGAAAGGATGGAAACCCAACTTGAAATTTCTCAAAGTGTGTGGGTGCCAAGGTACAGGTTCTTTTACCGAAGAGGGTTAAAATTGGACCCAAAATAGTAGACTGTGTATTTATTCTATATGTTGTGAACAGTAAGGCCTGTCAATTTTTGGTTCACAAATGTGATAATCATAAGATTCATTATTGCGATAATTGAGTTAGATAACACAGAGTTTTTTTGAAAATATTTATTCGTATTAAACTGAATGTGAGTTGAAAAGTGAAAGACCTAAACGACCACGAGAAAAATCAACGGAACATACACTAACTAGTGAGGATCTTAGGCGTAGTACTTGCCAACGGAAACTTGCTTCTTTTGGACCATATTTAATGGCATTATTGCTTTAAAATGAACATTAAACATTTAAAGCAACTCTATCTTCATCCGAGTCAACTTATTGGAAAGAAGCAGTCAACAGTGAGATCGAATCAATTTGAAGTAATCACACTTGGGAATTGGCTGATCATCCTCCAGAAAATAAACCTTTAGGATCAAAGTGGATCTTTAAAAGGAAAATAAAACCTGATGGGAATATTCACAAATATAAGTCTAGACTGGTAGTCAAAGGGTACTGACAAAAGGAAGGTCTGGACTACTTTGACACATACTCTCCAGTAATGGGGATAACATGTTAGGATGTTAATAACACTAGTAGCAGTGCATGATCTTAAAATCCACCAAATGGATGTAAAGACAGACTTCTTAAATGGAGAGTTGGAGAAAGAAATTTACATGGAACAACCTGAAGTGTTTATAGTTCGTGGTAAAGAAAAAAAGTATGCAGACTTTTGAAGTCACTTTATGGACTCAAGCAAGAACCCAAACAATGGCATGCTAAATTTGACCAAACAATGTTGGCAAATGGATCTAAGATAAACGAATGTGATAAATGTGTTTACATTAAAAACGTTATGAATCATGAAGTCATTGTTTGTTTGTATGTTGATGACATGTTAATAATGAGTAAATACATCGACAATATAAATGCTACTAAGTGCATGTTGTCCAGCAAGTTCGATATGAGGACTTATAGTTGCTGATTTGATCGTAGGGGTCAGGATTATCAAAACTCCTCAGAGCTAGCATTATCTCAATCTCCTTACATTGAAAGTGTATTGGATAAGTTAAAGTACTTGAATTTCAATATTGTCAAAACTCCAATTGATTTAAGTTGCACATTTCAAAAGAATGAAGGTCAAAAAGTTACTCTCAATTGGAATATGCCAGAGTGTTGGGACGTTTGATGTATATTATGAATTGTACGCGACCAGATATAGCATGTGCTATTAGCAAACTGAACGGTTCACTAGTAATCCGAATCAAACTCACTGGATGGCGACGAAAAGTATGTTGGGATATCTGAAATATATACAACACTATGCTTTGCATTCTAATAAATATCCTACTGTAATTGAATGATATAGTGATGCAAATTTGATCGGGTCAAATGAAGTAAATTCCACAAATGGTTATGTGTTCATACTTGGTGGAGGAGCAGTCTCTTAGAAATCATCCAAACTGACACATATTGCTCGTTCTACAATGAAATCTGAATTAATTACTTTGGATAAGGCTGGTGAAGAAGCTGAATGGCTCCAAAATTTCTTAGAGGATATTTCATTCTGCCCAAACATGTTGGACCTTCGTTGCATACATTGCCATAGTCAAGCAACAATAGGTAGGGCAAGGAGCGTTATGTACAACGGGAAGTCTCGTCGTATACGACGGAGAAAGAACACCGTAAGACAACTGCTCTCTAGTGGAAATATCACAATTGACTATATAAAGTCAAGAGACAATGTGTGTCAGATCCACTAACGAAAGGCCTAGTGAGAGAGGTAGTTGAAAGATCATCTAAGGGAATGGGTTTACTGCTTAGGACAAGTCTGCATGACGGTAACTCTATCTAGCAGACTTGTGATCCCAAGAGCTAGATTCAAGGAGAAAAACAAAGTTGTGGTAATGGTTCGACATTGTCAATTAACTCAATCCATTCTCATGATGAAGAAATGTTTAGGAATAAGGTTAAGACTTTAAGGCTTGTTCCTAAGGTAATTATAAAACTTAAAGTTTTTAATGATTTGTTAAGTTTGGTAGATTTGACAAAATAGTGTATCTACGAGATTACACGGTTAGAAATCACCTATGTGAGTGTGAAGTGGAAGCCGCTTCAAAGAGAATTTCATGTCAAATACCTATTCTCTATACACTCATGAAACCAGGAGAAGTTCATGGCTGAAACGAACACAATCGTAAGAACCATAAACAGAAAAGGGTTAATTGTTTAACATATGGTTGTGTAAGTATACACTAAAGCTCGACTGTCAAAAGATATCGTGTCTACCGATTTACTGAGTATATCCGACATATGTTCTTCACGGAAAGTCCAAGGGGAAACCTACTTATCTAGATGATATTAATCATTTCCTGTAAAGTACACACTTGTCTGTGCATTCCTATGTTACAACCATTCCCCATCAATGTGGGGGATTGCTGGGTATGTAGCAAGAAATGATGGGAAATAGAGGGAAAAAGAGGAACTTGAAAAGTTGAGAACTTGAAGAGTTGGGAACTTGAAAAGTCCTCTTATGCTTTAATGAAAAGGCATTTGTCCCTCATCGGTGGTGGAAAGAAAAATAGGAGAGTTTAAATATAGAAACATTCATATTAATTGTTAAAGGGTTGGAAAGAGGGATTCCTCTCGCACCGTCATCATCGCTCCCTCGGCTTGGCTTCGGCTTCAGAAAATGAGCGATCGAGAGATTACTTTTTGGACAAAGTTTGTTTTAATTATTTCTTTATTTAATAAATTAAATTAAATGGCTAAAATGTTTTCAATTAATTAGTTGATAAAAAATACGTTTTTTGTTATTTAGTTTAATTTGACCGAAACATTCAACATTTTAATTGATTAACCCGATCCGACTTGGATCAGAGTGCGAGCCGCCGTTTGATTTAAAAACTTTCCCATTTTATTTAAATTTTCTGCTGTTTTGGAAATGACCGTTCTGAATGGTTGCAACTTTCAGGAATAGTTAGTACCATTTGAAAGGTTGCAAAATTTCATTAATGGTTGTGCGGATTCTGAAAGGGTTGCAACCTTTCGGAACATGTTCCTGTTGCCTATAAATACCATTTACTCTTCAAAAATTTTCCTTACAAATTTTTCTGATCTCTTCTTCTTCTTCTGCACAACAATTACTTCATGTATTTTACTATTGTTGAGTAGTTTTCTCACACGAGTTTTTGTTATGTATACTCTGGTGATTGATATCATTTTACCCTGGGAAGTCATATTCCAAATCAAACCTCAGATACTAGAGGGGAATAATTTCCTTAAGGGGACATGGTGAGTTCAGTGGACCTGATCTTTTTCATTCTGGTACGTGTTATACAGATTTTATTTTTTTTGCGAATTAAATTTCTATTCTTCTTTCTTACTGATTCGTAAATTTTGGTTACTTTGTATTTCTGAAAAATTTATTAGAATCAGTAATTCAGGTTTTATTTAACACAGATTTGCATCAATAATTTCTTAGGTTACGTTCCGTGGAGCGCCTTGTTTAATATTGCGGCTTGACTCATCTTTGGATCATTCGTCATTTAGCTCAAGATCTTCTCAATCTAAATTAGCATTTTTACAAAAATAGTGCTTGACCCGTGGCCCTTTGACCAAGAATGTTTTTGCATCTTTTCCGTAAGATTCAACCGCACAATTTTGCGTCATCCTCAACACTTCAAAGGGACCACTCCATTTAGACCTTAGTATTTTGGGAAATAATCGAAATCTAGAGTTGAAGAGTAATACCTTATTGTCCTGGAAAAAAAGTGTGGTACAATGACATTGTCATGTTATCTCTTGGACTTCTCTTTGTACAACTTAGAATTCATATAAGCATGGATCCTGAACTCCTAAAGTTCAAGCAATCCTCCTATTATATTCTTACAACCTAGATCTAGGTAAAAATTGTACTTCTTTATCACCCAATGTAGTTGATGCTCTAAATCTTCCAGAAGATGAAACATTTTCTAAGCACCATATGGTAGGGAGGAGTCATTATTGGTGTTTTATATGCTGTCCTATATATCCATAAAACATAATCATGTTTCCCAGATCAATCTTTTCATTGAGCATTCGGTGTCTTCTGTAAGATTTTATTTGCCTCTCCATTCAACAATTTAACTTGGTCAATAGTTTGTGGGTGGTATGTTGTAGCTACCTTATGACATATACCACACTTAGTTAGAAAATTCATCACTAAATGGATTATGAAGTGCTTGCCTCCACCACTTATAATCCCCCTTGGAGTACCAAAATGAGTGAAAGTGTGCTTCTTTATGATTTAATCACCACCTTTGAATCATTCACGGGAAAGAGCTACAACCTTGACCAATTTGAACACATAATCAATTGTCACTAGAATGTATAGGATTCTTTCAGATAGTGAGAAGGGACCCATTAAGTAAACACCCCACACATCAACGACATCTACCACAAGAATATTGTTGAGTGGCATCTCATGTCTTCATGATATAGTACCCAATTTTCTACCCCAATCACATTCTTTCACATAAGATATAAAGTCTTTGAATAAAGGGGTCCAAAAGAAGCGAAATTGTATTACCTTGCACGTCTTGAGCTATCCTCCATAATTACCTTCATAAGGATTATATTACAACTCTCGGGTACTTTCTTGACCTCGTTTTCGGAATGCATGTTCTAATAACATGATTCACTCCTTATTTAAACAAGAATGATTCATTCCTGATGTAAAATTTAGTGTCATGCTTCAACTTCTTCCATTTTGTGATTATTTGCACCAGGTGGGAATACTCCACACACTAATAAATTTATGATATTAGCATACCAAAAAACTTGGAAGATGTCTCAAGTTATCAACTGCTCATCCGGAGACTTCTCATGTATTAGTTCCTTTTCATGCACATGAGAGAAGTGTTCTCACCTCGAATATGGACCATTTTGGTCTTCAATTTCAAGGTCAAATTCTTGAAGCAATATTTATCTAACAAGCCTTTGGTTAGTGTAGACACAAATTTTATTAGATTTAATTCATATAAAATTTTGAATAAATTCATGTTTATTTGGGTTGAATGATTAATTTGGGTTATAGAAATAAATAAATCCATTTTTATTAAATTTAAGTCCAAAGTCCATTCACCTTGAAGCCTAAACTCATGCCACGTGTCACAATGACTATGCATCCGAAACCAACAAGGTGACACCACGTGTCCAAGTGAGGTGCCAGTCCTAGTCAAGTGCAAAAACCAATTACAACATACCAAGTGTCGAAATGACATCCTTTTTCTAATCATATGCAACCTTGACCACCCCCTATAATTATAAATAGGAGATGGAGATGACATTCTAGGAAAAAAGAGTTCAACAAGCATTCTGCAATTGGAGAAATCTACAACATCGACGACATAGCTCTTCGAATGAATGATAAATGGAGTTCTTCCCGCAGATCAACTTGCAACGACAAAGCGCTTCCCAACTTTCTCGGAGATCAAATACGTCTCAAGGAGGTCTACAAAAGCTACAACATCAACTACATAACTCTTAAAAGGATTGATGAACGAAGTCCTTCCCGGAGATCAACTTGCAATGACAAAGCGCTTTTCGACATTACTAGAGATCAAATACATCTCAAGGAGGTCTACATCATCCTACATTCATGAAATATGCTACTGAAGGCCCTCGAATGACAGAGAAACTTAGGAGATAAGAATCAGGAGAACAATAGAACTGTACTCACACGATTCATTAATAAAATGGTATTTTTCTTTTATTTATTTTGCTTGCAGTTAATTTTCCGCGATTACGAAAATTTGTTGCAAACAAATTTGGCACGCCCAGTGGTACCAATTTTGCTCTTCATCACTTCCTCCTACAAAAAATAACACATTGAACGCTGCAATGGCCTTCAAGAAGATCAATGATATTTCATCCAAGGACTTTAGTGTTGCCACATTTGTTGATTTTTGTGATGTTGATCCAATCACTCGACACAAGTTCAAGACAAGTGTCTTGAATGGATCTGAATATTTCACCTCTTTGGATATGCCAATACAGAGCAAGTCTCGAATGACCCTCAAAACTGCAATCCCATGTGTAACATTGTATCAAAATTGTTTGATGAACTTTCTCACTCTGGCTTCAACTTGGGTGAATCTAAAAGTTCAACGATTCTTCAATTTCAACAAAGGCTAACTCCTTTATGGTTGACGCAGCTGACATGGACGAGAAGTTCTCAATGATGAAGCAACTCATTGAAGCCTTGAAGAAGTCTATTGATGAAAAAAATCTTCAAGTTGCTCAACAAATGAGCAAGTTAGATCTCTACAACTCTAGAGAGTCACATCACAATCTAAAAACTCAAGAAAAAGTTGATATTGATTCCCTCAACAAGTCAGTTGTCTCTCAAAGCCCAAAAACAGTATACTTCCGTTGCCACTATAACAGTTCAACAACTACAAGATATGATCACAAACACAATTAAATCTCAATATGGTGGTCCGTCACAAAGTTCCTTAGGATATTCAAAGTCTTATTTTAAGAAAATCAAGTGTTTACTAATGCCAATTGGATATCAACCACCAAAATTGCAGCAATTTGATTGAAGGGTAAATCCAAGGCAATATATTGCCCATTTCGTCGAGACTTGTAGCAGTGCCGGTAAACATGAGGATCTTCTTGTCAAGCAGTTTGTACGTTCATTAAAAGAAAACTCCTTTGATTGGTATATGGACTTGGAGCTTGAATTAATTGATAGTGGGGACAACTAGAAAATCCATTTCTCAATCATTTCTACAGTACTCGCCGTACAGTGAGCATGATGGAGTTCACAAACACAAAACAAGGTAAGGATTAACTCATTGTGGACTACATAAATCATTGGCAAATGCTGAGCTTAGATTGCAAGGATCAACTTTCTTAAATCTCTGCAGTCGAAATTTGTATACAAGGAATGCATTGGGGCCTTGTATATATCCTTTAAGGGATTAAGCCTCGAACTTTTTAAGAATTAGCTACACGCACTCATGACATGGAGTTGACCATTGGAAGCCATGGAAAGACATCACATGTCATTGATCGTAAAAAAGAAGACATACAATTCAAAGAGTCGTTAGACTACACAACTCATGAGTTTGTGGAGGTAACCATAACATATATGAAAGCCTCCGGGAGACAAAAATTCTAAGAGATTGTAGCACATCAGCAAATGCAAGAAGTGAAAAATCAATCTACCTTGAAGGAGTTACAAGCAAAAGAGTATCTTTTTACGCACTCTGACGTTCCTTCGATTCTTGACAAGCTTCTAACCAAGAAAGTCATTGAACTCCTACAATCAAAGCGACCCGAAGAATCCAATAGAGTCGATGATCCTATCTATTATAAATTTCACTGCATCATCGGTCATGACACCACAAAATGAATCCTGGTACGAGAAGGAAAGATCATCATTGATAATGGTGAGACAACTAAGATAAACCATGCTAATGTCAAACCAGATTATGATTCAATTTCAAAAATTCTATGGCATCGCTAAAAATGGAAGAAGATGTCGTCATACTGCATTTTTGGAGCTTTGAACCTGTTGAAGTGTCCGTCATTAAGAAAACAACAAACACATCTAAGATAGATGCCTTATTCAATGAAGAGGGTGATGACACTTGGACATTGGTCACTCGCAAAAGGAAGATCATCAAGGTACTTCTAAACTCCGACTTTCAATAGTTGACACAATCAATTATGAATCAACTTCGGCAATGCAAAATCATGAAATCAAATTCCAAAGTGAAGTACATTAATGATTTATCACAAAAGGTTAGAAGACCAGTTACAATGATGGAATTTTCCCGCAATTGCTCCTCAACATACGAGCCTAAACTACAAGTTACAACGCTCCTTAAGGTATGAGCATAAACTGCATGTTACTCCTGGCCCGCAAGAGTATAAGCTGTGTACGGTCTAATAAAAAAACTCATCATCTTGAACTATTATATGACTTGATCCTCTTCACCGAGGTACGTAGGCGCTTCGAGTAATTACTCTAAGTTCAGTCAAATGAGTAAAAAAAATTGGTGGCATTGCGGGATCTTCAGACTAGCTCTTTAAAATCATATAGCTAGCATGTGAGTTCAAATGTGTCACAAATGAGTAAAAGAGAAGAGTTGAGCAAGACATTCAAAGGAGCATTCGTAAAAATTCACAAAGTTTTTTACCATAATTATCACATATATTGCAATTCTTGGAGTCTACTTCGCAATGTAAAAATCGGCTTGTGATTCAGAGGTTTCTACGCCAAATTATGGAGTTTTCACCACGACCACTCAATGTTGCGAAATAGACCATTATATTTTTAAATTAAATTGCGCAGACATATTTGTAAAAATACATACAGGTTTTGGCTGTGATTTTCATATAGGTTGTCAGTCTATCAATTATACTTCCAATGAAATAAGAATCGCATCATCTCGATGTCCCTACACAAAGTTATAGATTTTCTTTCACAATTGGTTAAAGCTAAAGAGTTGAGCGAGGCAAAACCATGAGGTGACTTTGAAGGGATATATGGACCAATATATAAAGTCTTCGGCCGAGATTCTTACACATAGTGTAGATCTTTTACTCGTTTTTCCATCGGAAAATGAAAATCGCAATTTCAATACTCCTACTTTGAGTTGTGAATTTTATACTACAGATGTTCCAAGTTTAAAAGTCTACAAGGATAAAATTGTGAGCTGATTTCAAGTAACAAGTTGATTCCACCAATGCTGCAAGAAAGGTGAATTCTACAAGTAGTGTCTCGCCAAGTCTCCAATGAAAGCTAAAGAAGTCGATTTTCTCAACCAACTCTGCGATGAAGGTTTAAGCTAAACACTAAATGATTGTTTGCCTAATCCTCTTTAGAAAAGATAGATGTCGTGCTAAATTGTAATATGCAAAAACTACAATCAAAAGTGTAGGTACATCATGTGTTCATTTGCAATTACGAATATTATTTACATTTTCTTGATAAGATGTAAAGATTGGTGACACTCCTTTGGAAACCTGAAACAAAAAAAGAATAAAAATTGGAGCCATAAGTGCCAACTGCACGAATTTTTCAATTTTTCTTGGTTCATATACTTTTAATAACACATGTAGTAAGTGAATAAACCTTCAATATGACATGACAAACATGAAGAGCTGCACAACAATCTTGTTCGGCATTGCGGTGCCAATAGCATGAAGTTTTTAATTACGGTCAAATCGGATCTTGAAAATCAATCTCCTCTGTTTAAGAAACATGTCAATGCAAAATAAAGATGCAAAACCACAAACATTACCTACAAGAAATAGAAAGAAGAAATATTCAAAAGACGCAAATCCATGAGGGGAACTTCCAGAATTGATGACCAACTTCAAAATTTGATTCCCGTCGATCCGGAAGGAGTTTAACGTTGATTTGTGGATATGTCGTATAACACAAATTCTAGCTTCATCATAATCAAGTGTCTCATCATTTGGATTCACCTACACTAAGAAAGTGATGTTTTGGAGAGATTGTACATAGACATGAGAAGATCGTCCAGATTTGGGGTCCAACTTAAAAAATTGATTTTCGTCGATCCAAAAGGTTTCTAACTGTGATTTTTGATATGTCGTAGTAACCGAAGTCTAGTTTGTCCATAATCAAGCCGCTCATAGTTTGAATGTTCCTACACCAAGAAACTGATGTTTTGGCGATATCGCGCATAGTTGTGAGAAGAACTGACAGATTTGGGATCCGACTTCAAAAATTGGTTCCCGACAATCTGGAAGGTTTTTAAGGCTGATTTTTTGATAGGACGTAGTACAACGAATATTTTTTCTTCCAAAACAAGCTGCTCGTCATGTGGACATTTCTACAGAAATAAAACAAATTTTGGTGAGATTGCGCATAGCTGTCAGAAGAACTGAAAGATTTGGGATCCGAATTCAAAAATTGATTCCCGAAAATCTGGAAGGTTTTTAAGGCTGATTTTTGTATAGGCTGCAGTACTACAAATCTTGTTTCTTCCAAACCAAGCCTCTCATCATTTGAAAATTTCTACACTAAGAAAATGAAATTTTGTTGGGACTGCACGAGATTGAGAAAAGAAGACACGAAATTTGGAGTTCCACATTGATTTGGATAGAAGAATTATTTTTCCAATGATTTTTTTATCAATACTTTGTACATGGGAGATTCTTATATCGAAGTTCCTTTGAATGATTGTTATTTCTTTTAAAAGGAAGTTCCTAGGAATGATTGTCATATCAATTCCTATCATCTAAATCAAAAGGAAAGTAACAAGTCTTGAGATGTCAAGAATGATTCTTATGAAATCAACCAAAGGAAAGTCAATATATCTTTTATTTGATTCAAGAACCAGTCAATCTTCTTGTTCTTCTCACACCTTGCAAGGAAGATCACACAATGTTACGACTCACTAGACCTATCTATTTGAAATCAATATAGAGGTTCCACGTGGTTGTCAAGCAAGAATGTTTAAACAAAAAAAATTGAGATCATACAAACAAATCATTTGTAGTGACCTATTTAGAATGCGATGACAAGAAACAAATACTCTTTAGGTCCCAACAATGCCTTCATAAAGACGTCAACTTTTGTCATCAAATTTGACAAGCCTACACGTTGATACGTCTAAAAAATACACATACATGAATACTTCAAGTCTTGTCACCAAGTGTTGGCAAACCTACACTTCAACAAGACTTGAAATAGTGGCATCTGTAGACACACAAATTCTATTATATTTAATTCATATAAAATTTTGAATAAATCCATGTTTATTTGGGTTGAAGTATTAATTCGGGTTTTAAAAATAAATAAGTCCATTTTTATTAAATTCAAGTCCAAGGTCCATTTCACCTTGAAGCTTAAACTCATGTCGTGTGTCACAATGACAAGGCATCTGAAACCAACAAGGTGTCGCCATGTCTCCAAATGAGGTGTTAGTCCCAGTCAAGTGCAAGAATCAATTACAACATGACAAGTGTCGAAATGACATCCTTTGGCCAATCATATGCAACCTTGTCCACCCCCTAAAACTATAGATAGGGGATGAACATGACATTCTATGAAAAAAGATTTTAACAAGCATTCTGCAATTGGAGAAAGCTACAACATCAACGACATAGCTCTTAGATTGAGTGACCAACGGAGTTCTTCCCGGAGATCAACTTGCAACGACAAAGCGCTTCCCGATATTCTCGGAGATCAAATACGTCTTAAGCAGGTCTTCATAAGATACAACATCAACTACATATCTCTTCAAAGGATCAATCAATGGAGTTCTTCCCTGATATGAACTCTCAACGACGAAGCGCTTTCCGACATTCCTGGAGATCAAATATATCTCAAGGAGGTCTATATAATCCTACATTCGAGAAATACGCTACTGAAGGCCCTCGATTCAGGGAGAAACTTAGGAGAGAAGAATCAAGAGAACAACAAAATTGTACTCACACGATTCATTAATAAAATTGTAATTTCTTTTATTTATTTTGCTTGCAGTTAATTTTCCACACTTACGAAAATTTGTTGCGAACAGTTAGGATCCTTCTGGTTGAATATGTAAATTTTAGGTACATGGTCACTATAAACAATAACTTTGGTAGTTACAAAATATGATCTAAACTTGATAAGGGCAAACTTGAGCAAACTTATCCTTCTCAATCATATTCTAATAAGCTTGAGCATACTCAATGGTCTTGCTTGCAGAATGTATAGAATGCAACACCCTGTCAATCCTTATTCCCAATATTACACCTACTAATGCATTGCTTGAATCACACATGACCTAAAATGGTGATACCCAATTAGGAGAAACAAAGAGGGAGGTTAAATTAAATTCCTCTCTAGCACCTTAAATGCTTTAACACAATTTTCATTGAACTCAAATTTGACCTCTTTGTCCAAAAGATAAGCTTATAAATCTAGAAGTCTAGCAGCTAATTCATTCTCAACTCTAACCGTTCTTGAATAAGTTAATAGACCTCTTTGCTTTCATCTCATCTGGAAGTTGCAAGAAACACCCAGCATTCATACGTAGTTCATAGCATCCACGACGATGCCTTCAATCAAATCTTTGATAAACTCTGCTCCAGTTAAAGTAGACAATTTTCTAGAAACAAAACAACATGAAATGATCTTCCTTTTCCAAGCAAATGAATTTATTTTAGAACTATAATTACTTATTAAAGAGCAGAATATTTATATTATGAGAATTTGGAACAAAAATATAACGTAATTTTAAAAAGAAGAGATAAATAATATTTTCTAGAAGGAGATCAAGAGTTTGTACAGTCCATTCATAATTAGTAGCATGTGTGGTAAAAAATGTTAGCGGATATATCATCATCGGTGAATTCACTATGAAATCCTCAACATCATTAATTTTACACCAATTCTTAACATCAACAAATGTATAGGAAACTTCTTCATTCTATAGTGAGAATCTTTTGGACGTGCCTATTACATTATCAATAGTCTTAAGTAAAAAATATAAATAACATAGATATAAAATATTTCTAAAAGAATATATATATATATATATATATATATATATAT
>NC_028644.1:43050343-43240263 GCF_001406875.1 Solanum pennellii
TATATATATATATATATATATATATAAGTCCCTTCATGTCCAAACAAAGATGTAAGTGTTCATTACATATGGTGGTAAAGTATTACAAAGATTCATATTCATAGATATTTATAAAAAAAATCCATCTTTTTGGTGCAACTATAGTCTATCTCTTTCCTACTTGTAGAGAAGAATTAAGATGGAAGAAGCAAGACGGAAGCGGTTTTTATTCCTTCGACCACTTCAAAATATAGATAGATACTTTGTCTTGGAAATAGACATAATAATTTCTTTTATACATTTTTGCTTGGAATTAGAAAAAAAGGTTTTTTCTGCTTTTACGACTTAAGTGCAAATATTTCCAATAACAAAAAATTTCATGTCTTAAACATGCTAACCTTATGTGATCTTTTGAACTAAAGATGAAAATTGTTTTTATCCGTTATAACATGGATGAATTAAGCAATAATTTAAGCATTAAAGGTAATATTGGGTGCTATTGAACCATAGCATGCCAAAGATTCAGATCTTCTCTTTTCAATAGGAAGATACATAACTTTGTGACGTTGAACATAGAGAGGATTAATGTTGAATCTTATTTTAATGAAAATCAAAATTCTTTGAAATCATAGTTTAATAATACATAATCTTCTTTTCAACACTTAAACAAATTAATTATAAATCCATTCATGTTATAACAACAGATACGGTTTCTCTAAATCATAGGGACACATAATATTTGCATCTTAAAGCATGAAAAATAATATTATGGGAAAAACATGCATTCAATTGCATAAAGGAATAAATAATAGAAGCAGAAAAACGTTCATACTAATTTTTAAAGCCAAGATCTCTATTTGTATTTTGAAGTTGCTCCAATCTTTCCTCCTCCATCTCAATTCTTCTCTGTCAGTAGAAAAAAATTGATTGTAGTCATTAAATTATATATGCTTCTTTTGCACTTCTATGTGTTTGTACATTCTTTGTTATATTGCATTTGCATACTTTCTTAAGAACTTAATCATATGATTAGAAGCACCTTGTCAGTAGTCACTTCCTATTTCTTGATTATGACACTCTTGGAGTTAAGGATACTTTAGCTATATCATAACATGCATTATTACTTCTAGGTCAAAGAGAACATAATAATAATAGTCTTCAACGTTTAAAAAGAATCACATTTATAATTTATTAGCAAAAGTTATGACGAAGATTTATTTTTGTAAAGAAGTTCAAGGAGCTCTTCACCCATGATATCACATACATAGCTTGTAGTTACCATGAGATAGAGAACATCAATGAACTTAGCTTTGCTTTTAAATCCCGTTGAGGAGCAGCGTCATTGAAATACACAATAAGGTGATCAAATTTTTTTAAAAAATATCACATCATATGTAAATTTATTCTTTATATGGAAGTTATATGTATCATCTTTCTACATTTGACATTTCAATAAATATGAGTACTGTTTAGGAGATTTTCGGATAGTAAACAAAGCAGTTGAAAAAATTAGGGACAGCTTACAAGGTGAACAATAAGATTTCAGTATACAATGAGGGAAGAGAATCAATGTATAAAAAGAGGAAATTGAATATTCACAATTTTTTAGAGGATAGATGCGAAAGGAAGAAAAATAATAAACAGGGGCGGAGCTACACACCTTAGTATAGTAAGATGAACATCATTCATCAGATTATTTTTTGTAATATATAGGTTTAAATATATATACTTTTGAATATGTACTAATTGTTAAACACCCTTGCGATAAAAGAGAGAGATAGCTCTCTGGTTAAAGCAATGCAAATTTTCCTTAGGGTCCTGGGTACGAACCTAGGATCCTACAACTATATTTAGTTGTTTTTCGCTTTAACAAATATCCTATTCTTTTGTTGAAGGAAAAAAATGAAAAACTCCCTTTCATTATTAGAAAAAACAAGAAGTTGCTAGACTAATAGAAACAAGCTAAGGACATCATTCAGTGTTTTTCTCTTCTTAAAATAAAAAAATATATTTGTTTCGAAAAGAATGATCTACTTTTCCTTTTAATCCGTTTAAAAAATAATTACCTCATTTACTTGTTCGTGATATTTTTTGTTTCAACTTCCATATGACATGGTTACGGCCACAAGGTTAAAGGGAATTGTGTTTCGTATATTTGACATAACTTTCATTTAGGACCATAAAATTCAAAAATATTTTTAGCTTTCATAAAATTTATGTCAATTTAAACTAAGCCACTCTTTATGAAACAGAGTGAGTAATAATATTTTTAAATATATTGATTAAAATAATTAAGTACTGACCCCCTTCCATAAAAGTATGAACACCCTTGAAAAAAATATACGCTCTGCCGTTGATTATAAAAAATGAAAATTAAAAAACTCATATCTAAAAGATTACCGTTAAGGAAATAATGGGGAAGAAGAAGCTACAACATAGGTTTTTCACATATGTATCATTTTCCAAAGACAAAGGGGAAATAAGAAATGTGAAACGTTATTTAGCCTAGACTATTTTTTATTTAGAAAAATAGCAAGATTTGAGCCAGATGGAAACCTTTTATCCTTGAAGAAGCTTTAATCACAAATATGAGGAGGTGGAAAGAAGGTACACATGCACTTCATTCAAGTATCGCCGGTAAGGTAGAAGAAATCGAAAAAAACCTACGTAATACCAAGAACGGGAAAAAAGAAGTAGCAATAAATAACCTAATGATTAATTATCCTTCCTTCAGATAAGATAAAGAATTAACGCACAAGGAGCACAATCCCCTAAGTGAGAACACAACTCCAAAGGAACTTTGCTGAGATGACTCAGGCAAGTGAACTAGGAAAGAAGGAAAATAGAAAAGACTTACTCTTATTTAGCTGATAAACAAGGAAGCGAGGAGACGAATTCAACATTGATCCATAATTTTAGTGACGAAACATAAAAATTTGTAGCAAAATTTTATCCAGTAATGTTTTCCACAAAAATGATTAATTGGCGCCATTTGTTAAGTAGTGTTAGTCACAAAAGTTATCAATGACACATTATTTTGACAATAATAGTATAACTTCAAATTCGTCACTAGTTATTCGTTTTTAGTGACAAATTTTACTTTTCGTGCTTAAATATATGAGACACATACTTTTAGTGACGAAACATGAAAATCCGTAGAACATCTTTGTATGCTGAAATTTCCCACAAAAAAATTAGTTGGCGTCATTTGTTGAGTACTGTTAGCCATGAATTTAAAGTTATCGGTGAAACATTATTTCATCACTAATAATGTATCTAATTCATGATAAAATATTTTTTTCTTAAAATTTATTAAATTTTGTACACAAAGAATTGTTTCTAAAACAGTATGTTGTTACAATATCGACTAATTAGAGTTCGTAGTCAAATATTATAAATTTTTCTTTGAAAATTTAGATTTAATTATTACATTTATTTCGTCACTAATAATATAAATAATTGGTGAAAATATTTTATTGTCTCTAATTAATCTGTATTTAGTGAGAAGAAAAAAATTGTCATAAAATATGTATGATATTAAATTGCTACAACTTAAATTTTTTTAGTGAATTATTCAACTATTTTGCTATGAAAAAAATTCATGGCTAAATACACTTTTTTTGCTACAATTATTCATAATTACAAGTGACAACTTACAAAAAGAATAATTGAAGTGCTTCATAAGAAATAGACAGAGACCATTCTTTAATTGACAAGTGAAAATATTAAAATCGACGAATTTGATCTATTTTGTAAGAACGAAGAAGTTCAATGCATCAATTTTCTTAAATTACACAATTATAAAATGCATCATTTGAAAAATACAATCCAGGTTATAAGTATTTCGAGTGGGGCACGGTTTTACCACTATATCACTAATATTTGTTTGTTTAGCACTTTTATTTTTTTAATTAAATACACTTTAATTGATAAGCACAATAAATAAAATAATTTTTCAAGTATTTGTGCTATTTTTTGTGCATGTCTATTGATTTGTGATTGGTAAACTACATAGACTAAGTCGATTTGTATGCTTTTATCTATAAATATGTACATATTTAATTGTAATTCTACGTACTTACGTAAAGTAAGTATACAGAGATAACATCGACTTACATATTTAAACTTTGTGAAGGTGCAATATATTTCATGAATTTTTATTAACTTGTCCTATCAGTGTGAACATTAAAATAAACTAAAAAATCAAATCACAAATAAAAAAATGAACCAACTAGGATTTGAAATTTATTATGACGAAGTTCTATAGCTATAGGTTTCGATGTTCAACTTGAACCGATTATTCCTTTCTTTAATAAAATCGAAATTTTAATAACCTACTTTGAATGAGATGATTCATTGCCAAACCCACTTTGAATGAGATGATTCATTGCCAAACTCACTTAGATTCAAAAACACAATAAAATCATCAAACACTCCCTCAATCTATACCAAGGACAACACTCATTCGCAAACCCACACTTTAACAATCAACATGACTTTATTAGTAAACAATGATGTAAAACCTTCACAATTTATCAAGAACCTATACATAATGTCTTCATGGATTATTTATTGAAAGAAATACATGTTTGGCGTGAAAATGAACATATCCATCACTATAAGAAACCTCATGTACCTTGAAAGAACAAAATTCTTGGTAATTTCTCAAAAATCTTGTAAAACTTCTTGAAACTCCTCTTTTCTCCTCTTGAGTTATTTCCCTAGATTTCTCGGGAATTTAGACTTAGGATAAACTATTTATAATCATATTTGACCCCTATATTTGTTAATAATGTTTAAAGCAAATGGAGAAAAAGACCAAAATACCCCTCATTAATTGGGGTAAGCTTCCTTAATTGGATAGCCTTACTACGAACAAGCATATCTCCCTCATACGATATAAAAACTTAGAAAACATAGTTATGTTGGAAAGAGAATTCCAAAAACATTCAGTTGATATCTTATAGGCAACCTAATTCAACATGTAGAGAAAATTATTTTCTTTTGAAGTTGACCCAAAAATCATAACTTAAGCATAACTTTCAAAATTTTAGATTTGGTTATTTAAAATTTAGTTCTTTCTAAATTTAACTCTTTCTAAGGTGGGATGTTACAATATCTCCTTCTCTGAAACATTTGTAGTCGAATAAGATAAATATAAGTAGAATAAGGGTGGTAACAACAAACATTTATCTCAAGTACTCAATATGCGACGTAACACAACATTTCAACTAAAATAAATGTCAAGAAAAGTATTAGTACCTTAATTTGTAATTTCCCTAGACTCAAAGAGATTTGGGTATCCCTTCTTCATATCCTACTCAACCTCCTAAGTAGCTTCCTAAAAAAATTGAGTCCTTTATAAGACCTTGACTGATGAAACATCGTTGGTCCTCAACTTTTAAACCTGGAAATTTATATGTATGTGAATCTCCACATAAGATAGGATATTCTTAATACACATATCTTCAGTAGGTATAAGCAAACGATCACCCATACACTTCTTCAACATTGAAATGAGGAATACCTCATAGACAATATCTAACTGGAGGTAGCTCCAATTCATTTGCTACATTTCCAATCCCTTAGACTAAGCTGACCCTTATTCACAAACCCATTAACACCCTTCATGGGTTAAACCTTCAAATAAACCCAATCATCCACTTCAAACTCTTAGTCTCTTATCCTAACATCAGTATAGAGTTTCTGATGACTATACATTATTTTCAACGCTTAGATGATATTCAGTTTCTTCATAGCTTGATGAACCAAGTATGGTCCTATCAAGCAATATTCACCAACCTTAAACCATCAAATAGGAGATCGACATCTTCTCTCATAAAGAGCCTCATAAGGAGCCACATGGATGCTAAAGTGATAATTGTTGTTTTAAGAAAACTCAATGAGAAGTAAATGATCATACAAATTACCCTTAAAATAAATCACACACACCCTCAACATATCCTCTAAAGTCTGAATTGTGCTCTTTGACTGACCATCAAACGGAAGATGGAAAGGATTACTGAAATTTACCTTCGAACCCAAACCTTTTGGAAAAACTTCCATAATTGTGTGGTGAATTGCACACCTCTATCTTAAATGATGGACACTGAAACTCCATCAAGTTTGTCAACTTTTTGAATATTTAACTTAGCATAGTTCTCTGTTAAAATTTCTTTATCGGTAAGAATGGGATGATTTTGTCATCCGATCTACAATCACCCAAATTCAATCATGCTTCCTACGAGACCGCGATAAAATATTTACAAAATCCATATTGATCATCTCCTACTTCCATTCCAAAATATCTATGTTCTGATCCATACTACTTGGGCTCTAGTTTCTACCTTGACTTGTTGACAATTAAGGCACTTAGCAACGAACTCTATAATGCCCCTCTTCATAATACTTCACCAATAAATTTTTCTCAAGTTACGATTCATTTTTGTGGAACCCCGATGGACAGAGTATTTGGAGCTATGAGCTTCATCCATAATCCTATTTTGAAGTTCATCCACCTTGGTTGCACACGGTCTACTTTGATATGTTAACGCTCCATCTCCCCTTGTTCAAAAGCCATCACTTCCTGCTTGTGAATCTTTCCTTCAATCCAAGCAAAATGGTGTCCTGATCTTGTCTCTCTGTCACTTAAGACACAAATGATAATGCAACCCCATTAGTCATCACTACTCCTCGTTCATTTGAATCCATTAACCAGACACCAATCGTGCAAGTCTGTGCACATCTTTGACTAACTCTTTCTTGTCTTCTTGAAAATGGGTGGTACTACCCATATATAGTTATCTCAAAGCATCAACAATAACATTAGCCTTAACTAGGTGAGAGGGAATACTCATATTGTAATTAATGAGTAACTCCAACCATCTCTCCTGTCTAAGATTAAGTTCTGTCTAACTTAACATATACTGAAGACTTTTGTGACCGGTGAACAAATAGACATGAAGACCATAAAGTTAGTGATGTCATATTTTCAAAGCAAACAATACCTCATCAAACTCTAGGTCATGGGTTAGGTAATTCCTCTTGTGACTCTTATGGTTTCTGGAGGCATAAGCCATAACCTTGCCATTATGCATCATCATAAAACCCATAAGACAATACACATATCATTGTACATAATAAATCCTTTTATACCTTCTCTCAAGGTAAACATTTGGGCAATAGTCAAGATAGTTTTAAATTCCCGAAAGTTTTTATCATATTCTTCAGACCATTAAAACTTTATTGTTTTCTAATTTAACTTAGTCAATTGGAATGAACTTGATGAAAACCCTAACTAAGACAAATAAGCTTCTATATAAGTTGAAGATGTGTTGATCTGGGCCAATTCTTCACTACCTCAATCTTTTTAGTGACAACTCGAACCCCATTTCCAGAAACAATGTAACCTTATAATGCCAAAGACTCAAGCGATAATTCACACTAAAGAATTTAGCATAAAACTCTCTATCCTTGACAATTTGAACAACTGCTATGAGATGACTTGCATGATCTTCATCACACGTTGAGTAGAGTAGAATGTCATAGATAAGTACAATCACAAACATATATAGATAAATCTTAAACAGTCTCTTCATAAGGCCCATGAAAGATGCAAAAGCATTATTGATAAGACCACTATGGCTATATTTTAATAGAAAAAGTACCCTTAAATTCTAAGTCCACAAATTGGACTCTTTTATGGCTACATTTTAATAGAAATAGTGCTCTTAAATTCTTGTTTTGTCTCAATTAATGATGAATAACCTTGAGTTTCAGGTATTTAGTTTGAGGGAAAACATGGACAATACTCAGAAAAAAGAAGCAAAACAATGAAGAAATGAAGATTTGTGGATCGCCAAGTCCACTTGGTGACTTGCCAATAGGACTGATATCGCCTTTTGTTACATTGTGCTGAGCTCTAAAAGAAAGGATCCAATCAGCAGAGAAAAGAAGCAGTGGGTGGGTCACCTAGTAGTTCTTAAATGAAGTACCTTATTGTCCATTGATACAGAACACAAAGATGCTTGGGTTTACCATAGGGCAAATTGCCGAATTGTTCAGCGATTCTGACTCACTAAGAATATTTATTCAGTTCAACATAAATCTGTGAAAACTATGCATAATAGAGGAGTGTTATAGTTTTGTATCGAATATTTTAAAACTTTTAGTAATTTTATGATTAATTTTATCAATTTTTGAGCTCTAAGTCTGACAAGGTTTTTGGACAAGAACTTGAAGACCAAAATGGTTCATCTCCAAGGAATTGGACTTGGGTCATGTGAATTATTCACTCTTGGCCTGTAACAAGACTTAAATCTTCATTCGCATTTAAATGTAAGTTCATTTAGGCATACATTTCCCTCTCTTGATGTGTGGCTACAAAATCCAATTATTGGTGTGTGATTTAGCGAATATGGGTTAAGATTATTGTTGGATCTTTTAACTGATAGATTATTGTAGTTTAATTGTGATTTGTGGTAGTTGTGGATAAATCTAATGAATTTGTAGTTGCAAATACAATTTTATTTATGTGTTTTTTGATTTCTCGAGAGAGAAGTCGTGAAACAAAGACTACTAAATTGATTGTCAGTGTGAGTGGGTCGATATGAGGCTCAGCTTGAGTGAGTGAGCTGTAGTCTCATTTCTACACACTCAGCTTCAAAGATTGAGTGGGTTAAGGCGTAGGCTGTCTTGATGCGGCAAGTGGGTGTCCGAGAGGAGCCCAATGAAATGGAGTAAGTTGCTTGAGAAAGATCTTATCTCCCTTAAAGTTTAGCCTAGTCATAATTATTCTATCAATCTCGTGTTGGAAGCTTGTACTCAACAAGTTAGCTTAACTCGTATTCCCAATCACATCCCAAGAATTCCCTCTCTATTGATTTAGTACTCTTTTTTATTTTTGTTGTTTTTACTACCACCAATAAAATCCCCCATTGATATTTGACGCTTGCATCACCGCATCTCTGATTTATAATGTTTTTATTCGATAATATCTTTATCTACGGCTAGATAGAATGTAATTTTTCTTTTCAATTAATTCTCATAACTACTCCTAGTGAAACGACCAAAACCTTTTTGGATTCCTATTCTACGGTTCAATTGTCGACACTTGCATTGGAAGTTGCGTCTCTGATGACATTACCGATAAAAATGGTGTTATTGTCGGGGAGTGGTGTTACGTGAATATATGTATTTACATAGAATTTTATTTATTATTAGTATTAGTTTTACTAACTTTATGTTTAGTATTATTTTGTTTTGAGTTGTCATTGGTCGGGGCATCCTGTGCATGTAAGAGGGAAGCAGTGGAAAACCAAGAAGTCGAGGGTTATATTATGTTATCTGCACTGGTAACTCAGCAGAATGACATGGACACAAAAATATTAGATGTGGAAAATTGGTGCAAAAGCCAAGGGAGGTACATGCCTCCTTGTGAACGAGAAAGGTCTAGTGAAATGATAATAAACGTATAGAGGATACACTATTAGTCATTCTTCAGAAGCTTCATAAGCAATACAGAAAGCTAGAGGCGTTGAGGGAAAGAATGTAGGTACTAAATAGTACGAGTGTCTCCCACTCAAGATTAATCAAGTTGATTAAGACCTCTTGGACCACGTATTGCCTCATCACTATCCGGGCTATAAAGGAGGGTTACCTAATGGCATAAGGTCTAACCCAAAAGACAACCCTTGACTGGTAGCTCATATTGTGCCACGATATTAAATAAGGTACTTCTTGGGAGGCAACCCAAGGTTTTGTGGATTTAAATTAATATGTCAGAATAATAGTGTCTTAATTTTGTAGGATAAAGCAAAGAATGTGTTGAAAAGTGCATGTTCTAAAACTGAGGATCCTATTGGCGTATTGAGGAATTGATTAGTGGCACTGATATTCTCTATCGTTTTGACCTCCAAATAATGTATATGCGCTATAAAACATGGCGAAGAAAGCAACAATTCGGTGCGTCGCCGCGTGGATCGGTGATTAATATAACGTTGCCGAAGATACATGAACTAGGTGATTTATATTGGATAATAGTCCTAGAATTTGAACTTCTTCCGTTTTCCTCCTTTTTAAACTTCACATTTTCACATCAAGAAAGCAATTTCAATATTCTTGCCTTTGATTAATATTTTTGTTGTTGATAGGTGCTCGGACAAGGATTTGTTTGCCGCCTAGAATTTCAATTATATTTCAGTCGACATTAAAGGTTAGTCCTAAAACCCTGAGTTTATTTTTGAAAACTTTTGAAATATTTTGCAATCATAGTATCGTATTGATGTGAGTTGGGCCTCCCTACAAGGATTAAAATGTTTTCATGCCTATTTGAAATTTAAAATATTGTCCGTATTGTTTTGATCATCAAATGCTCATATTTGTATTGATTATGATTGAATGTAATTTCATTGGGTTGTGCAAGCATGTTGTTTTGATTGTTTAGGTGAAGTCATAATAGCCTGTGTTTGTGTTAAATAGAGAAAATTGCTTTAACGATTGAAAGGGTAACCATATCCGTAAGAACAAACATTACCAAATGGCCAAATTTGACAAAACATGGAAAAGTATGAGTATTTCTTAGGGATGGTTGTCATGGGCCTGTGCTTAATTATACTATTTCATAGTTGGATTTTGTCTCCTGAGAGTGTATACTATGCAGTTCGACGAATAAACCCGTACTCATTGAAAGTAGTCGGTGCATCACCGAATAAACCTTTCCACCACAAAATTGCTATATTTTGAAGCAAATTTCTTCACTGAGCCTGATTTAGCTCGCCGAAGACCTTCGGCGATTCGCCGATCTAGTTAGCAGTACTGTCTACAATAGGTTTGATGTGTGTGTGTTTAATATTTTTTAACTATTCTCGATCTCTTGTTGATACAATAGTAAAAACTTCATCATTCCCACAAAGGAAGAAGCACAAGGCATTATAATAAAAGAAGGAGGATGAAATCCTCCAAAGATTTGAAGAGAAGAACACCCACCAGGAGATAAATGAAAAAGGAAGAAACATATTTTGAGGAAAGGGGTGGCTATAGAGGACCAAATTGATTTATGTGAGCCTTAATATGATCAACCTTTGATTCATTGACAGAATAGCCTCTAAGATAGACCTCAAAATATATCCACTGGAGTTTCATCCGCAGCAACTCCTCCAACATCAGAGCCGCTCAGGCACCTCCAGTGTACCCTACACCCAAATCATATCTCAGCCTATACTAACAAATTAAAGGGAAAAAGGGTGCAAAACATCATAGAAAAGAAACTCTTATCAATGGAGGGTCTAGATGTAAAATATCCCAAGGTTTTTGACACAATTGGTTAACATAAGTCCAAGCAGTTCACAAGGCCTCGAGGCCTATATATATATTCGTTCTTAGGTTAGGGAATTTAGACAGTTCATGGAGATTTGATGCCCCAGAACAAGAAATAGGAAAGAGGGTTCATGATACTAAAGTCATTCCTGGTCAGAGGCAAGAAAGTGGAGTGACATAACGAGTGTGTTAACAATATATTGGGTAGGTCTCTACACTCTAAACTTCCTTATGAAGGGTTAAATGTTGTTCCATCCCTAGATTACTTTGAGGGTTGGCTGGCCTCTATGATTTCTGACAACACCCCGAAGTGGATTAGGGTAGGAGCTCCTTTTGAGAAAAGAGGTATGAAAATCGCTGCCCAGTTCTCGTTTGGTTTGTTAGCAATAGTATCATGACATCTCAGAACTAATACATTTTGTGTCTTCCCAAAGAAAATTGCCTTAGTTGTACCGTGTCTAGGAGACGTATTGCATGTGATTGTTGATTTATCAATAAATGGCCATGAAGGAAAAGTAGATGCTAAATTCTCTACCCTTGCCAGTCTTGGTGACTAAGTTATACCAGTGAGCTGGATTTCCTCGAGACACAACGTGATATTTTGAGTTCATTCCGTATTTCTCGACTGACATTCGGAAAAATGATGCCGAATACATATGAGAGGAGGCTAAGAGGAAGAGAGTTGTTTGAGGAGACACTACCCTTGAGGTCGATCTAAACTCGCTACCAGTGAAGACTCTAGCCTCTGATCCTTAAGTTACATTTGTTCCTCCCTCTTCTTCACATATACTAGGTTATTTTTCATCTACCCATCTGGCTAAGATTACTTAGGCCATGATGCTGAAAAAGGGACAATTGGCTCAATAAGAATATGTGCGAGCAGCCCAACATGAGAGAATAGTTCTAGGGATGATCGAGAGTGACATTGTTGTTGTCCTCAGACCCCTTCAATACGATATTTACACCTTGGTTGTGAGAGTCACACCTTGTGAGAAAATATATGGGATATCTTCCAAGGTAACAACTTTGTAAGCTTAGTTGTAGACCTAAGGACGGACATACCTAGTCTACCGATATTAGTTCACTAAAAGGGAGGGTAGATGACTTGGACACTCTTGAGAGCTCAGGTATTACGCAGGCTTCCACTGGAGACCTTTATAGAAAGAGCACAACTGATGAGGAATTAGAAGGAGAGAAGGACAAGGAGATGATATCAGTCCAAGAGTAGTAGAGTATATTTTGCAATTTGCCAAATATGGTAGATCATATGGTGTATCAGGTGACGCAGGCATCACCTAACAAGATGTCCACAGCAGCCCCTAGGAGATTTGACACTGCTATACCTTCTAAGGAGACAACGGGCACTGATGCTTAAGTACATACGGTTAAACCAGCCATAGAGACCCTAACAGAGAGAGAGATTTCATAGACATGACCTTTCTTTACATTTCTCTCTGTCTTAATATATTTTAAGTTTTGGATACTTTTATGTGCATTTAAGGACAAATACATTTATTTTGTTGTGGGGTGAAGTCCACACCTTTTGTGTGACTACTATTATTATTTTTGTTTGTGATTATATTTGGGTTTTATGATTACATTGTGTTTTTATCTTTTTTTATGTTTAATAATGTTTATGGCTTCCTCTTGGGTACAATTGCAAAATTATTTTGACACTTCTAAAAGATTTTAAATTTGTTGTAAATTTTTGCCACCTCTTATATATTCTTGAAAACGTGGTTGTTCTTAAGAACATCTAAGTCTTTGTTTCGATCAATAATGACTTGAATAGTGCTCACAATCGAACAAAAATGAATGAACATCTACAACAAAGACAAATGAAGTTGCATAAGACAATATGTGAATTCTTTGCATCTCATTGTGATTAGCCAATTGTTGAATTGATTTTCTTGCAACGACAGTTGCACACTTGCAAAAATGTAGAGCATTGTTTGACTTAAGTGTCGAATGCCTTATGTGATAACTTACATTAAACCATGAATGACAACACCTATAATTTACCCCGCTGGTCCAGTTGACTAAGTATGACTTTCTCTTGATATGACCTTAGTCAAATTTATACTGTGTGGAGCCAGTTTAACATAAAACTCTTTTGTGACCTACCTTGTGAGTTTGTTAAACTCTCTTTAAAACGCCTTGAGCCTTACCTTCTTTTGAAGAAAATAAAAAAAAATAAAACTTCTCTTAGCCTTTTACCCATAATCCTCTTGAGTTGTGAGCTTAGGTCAAAAGTCTAAGTTGGTCGTGTGGTGAAAAGATGTGGCAAGTCAATAAAGTGCAAAAAGGATCCCTTATACCCATTGTGTTGAGAAAAATGGAACCCTCCATATAAAACACAAAAATTTGATAGAAAAAGAAAAATAATGAAAAATAAAAAGTTATGAAATAAATTGAAAAGTACAAAAAGAAAAAGGTGGTTCCCAACATATGATAGAAAACTGAACAAATGGATGACTTATGAGCAATAATGTATGTGATGAATAAAAGGAAAGGAAGTCTTGTATGCACCACATTTCATGAAGATCTGAGTCACTAATCCTGAATGACCATACATTTGCACCCAACCCAATTACAAGCCTCAGAAAGATCTTTTTTTATCTTAAGAAACCCAAAACAAGTGTTAATAGGAAAATACGGGCAAATTTATGGGTTAAAAAATGCATTGTGTTCTTCTTTATGAGTGTGAGCGTTGTATCTGGTTCCCGCACCTTAAAATATTACATATCATGTGTGTGAAAAAGGAATAATCATTCGTGTGAGGGCATTTGGAAGCATTTGTTGAACTTGAGCTTGCCTTTGAAGCAAGAATTGTGATCTTGAGAATCTTTGGTAATGGTGTGTCACAACTTGAATCTTTGGGTACACAATTTATCCTTGCATAAGTAAATTGAGTCTTGTTGTGCATAATCATGATTGAATCTTGCATAGCACTGTTTGAGACATCCTTTTGAACTTCTGAACTTGAGTTTTACTTGAGAAAAAGAATAATTTTTGATTGGGGGTGTTGATGATTCCATAGATTGGACTCATGTAGGTCATTATTTTTATAGAGTGTCCTCAAAGGCTATTGGAGGTGTTGATGATTCCATAGATTGGACTCATGTAGGGCAATATTTTGACAGAAATAGTATCCTCAAAGGCTTGTTTTGTCTCACTGATGAATAACCTTGAGCTTAAGCTATTTTGAATTTGAGGCAAAGCATGGATACTAATTAGGAAAAAGAAGAAAAAAGGGTGAAATAAAGAATAAATAAAGGCCTTAGGATGGCCAATTCCACTTGGCGACTCGCCGATAGATCTGACTATTGTCTTTTGTTCCGGTGTGATGAGACTTGAAGCAAAGGATCAAATCAGCACAACAAAAGCAGCAGTCACTGTATCACAAAGTAGTTCCGCAAAGCAACACCTTATCGCCCATTGATACAGAACACGAAGATTTTGGGATTAAGGCAACACGACAATGACGCTACAAGAGGGTGAATTGATGAATTGTTCAGTGATTCCGACTTATTACGCCGAATTATCCGTTGCGACATAAATATCTTAAAACTAAAAATACTTGTGGAATGTTTTAGCTTATTTTTGAATATTCTAAAACTTTTAGTAAGATTATTGTTGGGTCTTGCTAGCTGGTAGATTTATTGTAGTTAAATTGTGATTTTGTTTAGTATTTGTGAATGAATCTAATAAATTTGTAGTTGCAAATACAAGTTTATTTATGTCTTTTCGACTTCCTCGAGAGAAAAGTCATGAAACTAAGACTACTAAATTAATGGTCGGTGGGAGTACGCTGATATGAGGCTCATCTCGAGAGAGTGAACTCTAGTCTCATTCCCACACACAAAGCTCGAGAGAGTGAGTGAGTAGGTTAAGGTGTAGGTTGGTCTTCATGCGGCAAGTGGGTATCCGAGAGGGACCCATTTGAAAAACGGGGTAAGTTGCTCGAGAGATATCTTATCTCCCTTAAGCTTAGCCTAGTCACAAGCATTCTATAAATCTCATGTCTAAAGAATGTGCCCAAAAAGTTAGCTTAACCCGTATTCTAGATCACATCCCGAGAATTCACGCTATATTGATTTAGTACTCGTGTTATTTTTATTGTATTACTACTAGTGACAAAAAAACCCACTCATATTTGACACTTGCATCACGCCATCTTTGATTTATAATGTTTTTATTCAATTATATCTTTAGCTACAACTATTTAGAACATAATTTTACTTTTCTATTAATTCTCACAACCACTCCCTATGGAAACGTCCCCAACCCTTAGTTGGGTTACAGTACTACGGTTCAATTGTTGACACTTGCATTGGAAGTTGTGTCTTTGATGACGTCACCAAACAATTATTCAAACCAAATGACATGAGAAGAAATTCATAATGACCATAACATGTCGTAAATGTTATCTCAGAGATTTAACTTTATCTTACTTTCAACTGATGAAAGTCACATCTGAGGTATATCCTGGAAAACAAGTGGCACCCGGAAGTTAATAAAAGAGATATTAATTCTCTAAAGAGGATACTTATTCTTGATTGTAACCTTGTTCAACTGACAGTAATCTATACATATTCTAAGATAACCATATTTGTTGCTCAGAAATAAGATTGTAGAGACCCAAGGTGAGACACTTGGTCAATTGAAGCTTATCTTAATAAGATCATTCAACTATTCTTCTAACTATTTATACTCAATCAGAGCCATTCTATATGGTGAAATGGAGATAAGACGAGTATCGAGAAGAATATCTATACTGGAGTCTATTCTCTTAGGAGTGATGGAGGATCATCTTGAAAGACCTCTGGAAACTCAAGACGAGTATCGGGAAGAATATCTATACTAAAGTATATTCTCTTAGGAGTGACTCCGGGAGGATCATCTGGAAAGACCTCTTCAAACTCACTAGCAATTGAAAATAATTGAATATGTGGTGGGTGTCTCAGGACTTGATTCATTAACGCAGGCAAAGTGATAGATTCACTCGTGGGAAACTAACTTTCTCACATTGAGGTATGAAATAAAACGACCCATAAGAACTGCTGAACTACTCCTCCATGTGCTTATTAAGAAACTGGAACTTAACTGCTCGAGTTCTACAATCAACTAAGGTATAGGAGGCATGAAGCTACTCCATACATAGAATAACATAAACAATTACCATGTCTTACTCGACTAACTAATCCATGTGTCCTTGTGATTGACAGAAATGGTACAACCACAATAAATTTTCTCAACTAGAGTTGACTCACAAATGGGTTTGGAAACACTGAATGGATCAAGAAGTAGTTTAGGAATAATAACAAATCTCATAGAAATATATGGAATCACAAAAGATAAACTCAAACCTGAATCAGGTAAAGCATATCCGTCAAAAGTAAATACTTTGATCATACTAGTGACAACATTTGGTGTATTCTCTTGACCTTGGAGGCTGGTGATAGAACACAAACGGCTCGTCCCTCTGCCTATCACAGAAGTAGATCCTCTAAGAGCATATTTGTCTAACGGATCTACTAATGAAGATTGGCGTCTATTCCCTCACTGTACTTGGAAAACTAATTAAAAAAGTGACCCATCCTTCCACACTTGTATCAAAGATCAGTAGCAACATTATATTTCACCAGATAAATCTTACGACACTTACGTTGCGAGGGAACCTTCTTCTACACTACCATGCGATTTAGAGCCTTGAACTCTTAAATTTTTGGAGTTTTGATTCCTGTAATCATTCATGTTCCTTGGTGTAGGAGCACAAGACGACGATGGAGCAGGTCTAGATGACTTTTGCTGAAAAGATGATTGATTCATGTTCCCAATCTTCTGCTGGCCATACTCATGACATTTTTCATACACCTCTAGCTAAAAAAACATCCCTTTCCTTCAACTTGTCTTCATCAATCTACTATACATGAATCATAAGCCTGTGTATGATCCACGTCTCCTATCAACATAGTCACCTTACATTCGTTTCTTGATAAGTAGGATTTCTATACAAGAACAAGGTCATTTTTCTACTCATATCAGCCACATTTCCGAGCATAATGAGACAGTTTAGTGAACTTGGGTCTGTACTCTTACACAATCATGGATTCTTGTTTCAGATTAAAAAATTATCTTAACTTTGTCACCGTAGCTCGCGAGAAAAGAACTGTCCTACGCAGGAATCTGCAAACACAACCCAAATTAAATGGGGTGCACCTTTGACCATACTCTTCTTCCACTAATCAAACCATATCCTAGAAATACCCTTGAGTTAGTAGGTAGATAATTCCACTCTTTAGCATCAACAACATGCATGAGCTCACACACCTTCCGAAGTTCATCCACATAGATTTTTGGATGCTTATTGAGCTTTAACCTAGTGAACTCTATGGTACTCAACCTCACAATATCTTCGACCTTTGATGCCTTAGTACAACCCTGATGTCTTTCTCTTTGGTGAGAACCTATATTGTCAGCACTTGAGTCAATATTGGACTTGCATTTCAAAAGTTTGTATTTGTGAGATCTCTATGTTTGGTTGCACTTCTAGTGCATTAAGAACCCGTGTATCTTGAGGGTTAACATTCATTCTAGCACTAAGAACCCCTGTATCTTGAGGATTAACATTAACTCTAACAGGACGTCCTTGAGCATCTCTTTGTGGAGGCATTAAATGAAAGATACGCCTAAGCATGAGTTAGATGAAACTTTCATAGAGTTTAACTGTATCGCACGAACATGTGTAAAAGAAAGTGACGTGTTTTCCTAAATGTTGTAGCCTCTTAATTATTGATGCTGCTCACTTCATACGATACTATGAACCTATAGACACGACTTCATACACACCCTATGACTTCTAAACTTTGTACTATGTTACTAAGTTTGTCATGCCCCGAGCCGACACCCTGGGCATGACTAATTTTTGATCCCCAACTCAACCTTTGGCCTGACTACTTGACTTACATTCCATTAAACAATATACAAACAATCTTTATTAGGTAAACAATTGAATACTTGATAAAATTTAAAATACTCTCTTTGCAAATTATTTGACATGAACCATAATTTTTAACTGAAAATCCCGAGAAAACAATGGATAACACCTACTCAATTTGTCTACGAAGTGTCTCACAGTGTTAGATGGATGTCGGGATAAGACCCATGACACCTCCTATAGTTTCTAACTAATATGAAATGGAGTCCCCTGAAAGCGAGGACTCACGAAATGTTATCTTCGAGCGATAACAATCTCAATGATTTGCCAATTGATGATCCTTAATACTTGTATATGCATTTTGAAATGATGCAGATATAATGACATCAGCACATAAAATGTACTGGTATATGAAAATGTTAGATTAAATAATAACATTTCTTTGAAGGATTAAAACAATATAACTGGATTAATACATGATTTTAAGTGAAAAACCATCATTTATGCTTTAAAATATAATATCCAATGAAAGAACCATGAAACTATATACTTTACTTGTGGGGAGTTTCTCTGAATGACAACCATTTCAATGAGCATAGCAATTATACAACATTTTGCCTCATGTTGTTAGGTTTACCCTACACTTTGTTGGGGTATAGTATGATATAGTTGCCATGGATCCATCTAATTAGCCTTCTCCGAGGCAGTGAGGAGTCATTTGAAAAGTCAATGCTATCCTTTCCTATGATGTCTACGAGTTGTATGAACTTCTGAATCATAAGAGACTCTAACCCAAATAAGTGCTCGATACTACTCCCAAAATAATAAGTATAACATTATGCTCAATTCACCTGGTATAAGAAATAAACTGAATAATTGTTTGAAATAATTTTCAAACATTAGACGTGTTTACATTCTTGAAAATATGTACTTGTGAACTTATCTTTTAAGTTTGATAATTAACATGAAATACATAACAATACATTTAGTTATATAAATAGCATTTGAAAACTCTTAGTGTTTAAGAAATAAAACCTTTGAACTTCCCTCTTAACATTATCTTAACTTGAAAATGTGTGTTTAAGATGATGATGATAATATATATAATATACATTAATAATTAACGAATATTATAAAGTCTATGATAAAAAGCTAATGACAAATTAACTTAAAGGAACAAGTACAGAATGAGAACAGAGAATTAACTATATAATAAGAGTTTGATTGGAAGTCTAAATAGTGACTCCATTTAACATGGCTTATCGAACCCCGAAGGACACAACAAAATCCACTTAGTTCTCATATCATAAGAAATAGAACAATTTGAGTAAAAAAATAGACCAAGGCCAAAACATTTTATAAAAGAAAAGCGAAAGTCTAAAGATTTTGTCTCATCATTGACATTTAATATATAGAAGGAAAACAGGTATAGGCCATACATCATGTCCAAAAGTCATATACGTGAAGGCAATTGAAAACAATAAAAGTCCCTCCTAGAAGCATGAGGACTCACAAAAGCTCAGAATATCTCAAGTAAACCTCCAGCTAAAAACTAATGACCCTTGTAGTCGGACCCTACATTTAGAGAAATTTAGACAGGAGTATGCATTAAAAGAAAATGGGCTAACCCATCGGTGGCCACCTAAAGTTTGCATCAACTTTCACTTAGACACCGGAACTAGGCCTTGTTCATTTTAGACACCTCATGTGAGTCCCTGATGTGTCAATCAACACTTTTTGCTGATATGGCATAGTCAGTGTGAACCACTCATTAACCTCGCCTAAGACTCTTTTTTAACCAATTTTTATTTTATATTTCCTTCTTCTTCCCCATTTTTTCAACCACCATTTTCTCAAGCTTGAACTTTTTCCATGGTGAAATATATGATGCTACAAATGAGGAATCTAATTTCAAATGTCAAAGCTTTCCCTAAGATTTTCCAAGGATGATGCCCTTCTTCCTCAATTTAATTTGAGGGAAAACTACTAAAATTTGAAGAAAAAAATGAAAATTGGGGATGAATAAAAAGTTACTAAAAAATAAGATAATCTCCTTAAAAAAAATTAACAATGTAATATAAACACGTACACTTTTGTATTTTTAGAAGTTCATTGGCTTGTAGAATTTTTTAAGCAATATATCTATAGAATTTTATTTTAGCAATTAAATTTGTGGAGTTGGAGTTATTTGAAAAAAATTGAGTTACACAAGTTCGCTAAAGGGGTGTGTGCAGTGAGAAGACCATGATTGGGGTGGGGGTGGGGTGGGATATGCTTATCCTAAAGATTTTTTAAGGTGATTTAATCATTTTTATTATTATTTGGAAAGAAATGCCATGTGTCATTAATCCATTGGACATTTAAAAAATGATAATTGATAGTTTATTATTTTGAACAAAATGACAAGTGTCCTTATTTAATTTGTCACTTTATACATCATCCCCAAGTGGAACACACTCACCATTATATTTTTGTTGAATGTAAAAAAATTGTTAAAATTACACATCAGGGCCTCACGTGATGTATCTAAAATGAACAAAGCCTAGTTCAGGTGTCTAAGTAAAAGTTAAAGCCAACTTTAGGGGGCCACCGATGGGTTAACTCGTAAAAGTAATGTACCAAGTGTGATATCCATGCATAAAACAATTAAATCATACTAACAAAGACATTTTAGTTCATGACATGCAATTTAAAATAGAAGAAAATGATATAAAATATTTCGAAAACATAAGTCATAAAGTAACTTTAGTTCATTAAAAATGTGGGAATCAACCTTAACCGACAGAGAAACCATATGATCTATAATATAATCAAACGTTTTCTCCCACAGAAGAAAAGGTTGTCCTACATGCCAAGGTAGAAGCATAAACTTCTAGATAATTATGTGGATCCACTATCTAATGTCTCCTGAGATAATCATCCTATGGGGTAACATAGGTAAGGGGTAATGATATTTCTTCTAATAACCTAGCCTCTACTAATGATAGAGCCTCTAACTCAACATCCTCTGGCTTCTAAGAATAATTCCAACTAAATAGTTATTTCATACTTGACCTTATTGTACGTGGAAAGGAATCCTAGGATAATCAATCCAAGATAGTTTTATTAGGGTAGCTCCTTATCTTTGTCTCAATTGGGTGAAATATCCTTTCAACCTAAGAATCCTTTTTATGGAAGAAAATCTTTCACATCTTGCTGTTTGTACATGGGAATTTTTTTTGTATAAGACATCATAATCATTGGTACTTTACTCTCGAAACACTCTTATAACATCTGCATACATCTCATACGAAAAGGCAAAAGTCCATAGTTCACATCATGAGGTTCAAAACCCAATTTCAATCCTAAATACTTAGAAAACATGGGTTAGATATAGACTTCATCATAAATGCATGTAAAGATTGAATTAAATGCTTAATTTCATATAACACTTGCTTTATACTCAAAATCACACATCTTATAATTCATAGCTTGAAAACATAGGGATTACATGAGTTTATGGGGGAATCATCATTTTTCATCAATTCATGCATGAGAGACAATAATTCAATCATTTAATCAATAATGAAAATAACCTAGATAACTAAAGAAAACCCTATCACAATATTGGAATTCTACCTTTTGAAATAGAGGAATTTTGAACTGTATGAATGGAAGGAATCCATGCATGAAAACAATCATACAATTAATACAAATGCAATACTTCAATGGATGAATTAAAACCATGACTTAAAATCCTAGATTGAATCCATATTATTCTTCTTTTTCAAGTTTCTACAGAGAGAAATATTTTGAAGAAGAGAATGATCTTCTTTTGTGAATTTTGAAGATTGAAGTGAATGGGCTAATTTGGTGGTTCAAAATACTTATATAGGGTCTTACTAAAGACTAAATGACATTGTATAGGAACAAATTACGTCGGAAAGACCTTACTATCCCTGAAAAAGTTGTTAGCAAACCATCCACGGATTGCTGACGGCATACCGTTATTAGGATGACGGGCCATCCTGCATTTCCTTTTTTTGTTGTAAAAAACCAACCTGAAGGCTTACAATCATGGACCATGGATCCACAAAAGGTTCGTTGGTCTGTCTATGGTTCGGATTCTTTTGAGCAAGGTCAAGGTTGTCAACTACAGACTATGCCTACAGTCCTCAATCCAATACGTGGACCGTGGGTGGCTAGCATGGATTAGCACCTTCAAATTTTGGAAAACTGCTTTTTGCTTCAAATTTTAGAAGAATAGGAAATTTTTCTCACAGATTGCCCTTTCTTGAATACGAGGTGTTACAATATCTCCCCCTTGAGATCATTCATCCTCGAATGAAATTCAAACATGTATTAAAGTTTAAGAGAGGAACAAACAACCCCACCTACAATAAAATTCATACAACCAAAGAGGAACTATTTAATCCAAGCAAGGATATTCTCAAAACATCATAAGAGGGGTGAAACTTACTCTATTAAACCATCATGCATGCAATGGACATATACACGGAGGAAACCTCAAATCAAAGTTATACATACTCAATGTATCATAAGGATGAATAAACAACATCTAACAACCCAATATACATGAATTTTGAAAATTTCTTCTGTTCAAGGAGGAACTACCTTCTCCACGCAAACAACATGCTCAACACAATCTCATGGAGACCATATGCAATTCGTTTTCAAAAAATAATCGTTCAAGTATGTTCATCAATTCATCTCATGAAGTCTATCGGCAACTCATTCTAACTTTACAACAACATGACGAAAATAAATCATGTAAACTCATTTTATTTCAAACATGAGTTTTCATGAACATTCCTAACATAAAGAAATCATGGGAACACATAAAACACATGACTCAGAAACAAAGGACAAACCAAGAGGAGCTCATTAATTCAAAAGAATAGGAGTAGACTAAAAGAGATGCGGCTATCGGAACATCATATCGGCATCAGCCTCCCAAGTAGCACCCTCAACTAAATGATTTCTCCACAATAATTTCACGTAAGCTATTTCCTTAATCCTCAATTTCTTAACTCGTTGGTCTAAAATCAGAATTAGAACTTCCTTATGTGAGAGATTCTACTTTACTCCCAAACCTTCTAAGGAAACTATGGATTAGGGATCACCAACACGTTTATTCAAAATAGAGACATGGAAAACAACATCAACTGGTGCCAACTCATTTGGCAAATCTAACTCATAAGCAACCTTACAAACATTTCTCAGAATGTGATATGGGTTTACATACCAAAAAACAATGACACTCTCGAGAGTACACCCTAGAGATATGATGTTTTTGGATTCGCAACACGGAGTACTTGACATCTAGGAGGTCTTGTACAAGACTTATACATCATTCAGTGCATACTTGTATTAAAAGTAGTGCGGAATTAAAATTTTCACACGAAATATCTTAAAACATCTTTCATATCATAGGAAATAATAAGTCTCAACATATGCCAATCTTAGACACAAGAATACTTGGGACAATACCTATACAATACGAGATATAGAAACTTAATCTATTATAATTCTTTTTTACAAAAGAAGTCTTAAGATAGTAATGTCCTCGAATCAATTGAGTACATACCCCAACTTTGCTTGAAAGAGTCCTAGTTTCAAAGCTTTGCTTCAAGACACCTCTCACCTTCCACCTACACCTTTAGATGTAGACAAAATGTATGGACATAGTTCAATGGAAGTACTAAGTATAGCATAATTCATAAAATCATGAGAAATGGAAATTTATTAGAAATATGCTCTTTTGGATTAAAACTTCACATTAAGAGTGTAAGAATCATATTTAATGACCAAACATCACATTTAAAACACATTCCAAGTTACATTCCATTTATATCAAATTATAGTAACATTACAGTGACCTCACTGTAACTTCATATATTAGAAGATAGCATCAAGAGTACATCAAAACACATAAATATGAGATCCTCCAACCAAATGTGATAATAAGGCTCACTTGAGTGAATTATGAAGCGACCACCCATACAATCCCTTCACACACCTAAGAGATCCTTTAGACTACCTAAGGTAAGTTCATTATCACTTCATTAATCAATTTATCCTATATAGAGTTATTCTTAAGACCACCCTAGGTAAGCCATGAAGAGACAATTCCTATGCCCCCTTCAAACCTTAATTAAGCAATCCTTAAAGCTACTCTAGATAAGTACTTATTCATTAACATGCTTTCTAAATTAAGTCAGTATCTTCATTAATTCACTTAAGAGACATTCAACATTTAAGGACATTCAAGTAATGGTCTTCGAGAAGACATAGGGACTCACTCACTAACATCTCAAAGCCTAATCATGCACTGCCTAGATAGCGTCACATACCACCACCTAAACATTATATAACTTCTCTAACACTATTAGGTATCCCATATGATAAGTATAGGCAATAACCGACGAAGACCATACTAGCAATGCATGGAATCCAGAGACATGAACATACTCTGATGGAGGGTATTCTACTTGCCAATGGTAGAACTAGGACACATCCCATGTAGGAACATGGTTAAGGAATATCGAGGGTTTATTTGTTCTCTAATGTCATCTTAACTAGATCAACTTACTACAAGATGCTAGCCTTTGTTATCATACAATATTCCAATAAAGGAGTAGATAAAAAGGTTCCATATCTATTTCACAACCCAATCACATTACACTTTACCAAAGAGGGTCCACTAAGGCTACATATAATGGTCAAGCGGATAACTCAATGATATTCCCAAGGATGATATCATGTCGTTCCAGCCAACCAACCCTAAGTCCACCATTCACACAAGAAGGATCCATTACGGTTTTAAACTTCAAGGATATCATAACCTTCCATCTAGAATAATGATTCTACATAAGGATCTTCATAACTATGTTCAAAGTCACATGTCAATCACACATACAAGACTAAGAATATTCAACATACTAAGTGAAGAAGTCATATTAAATTGTACATATATAAATTAAGGGACACAAGCCTACAAAAACAAGACACACACATACTTCATCACAAAACATATAGCATATCATTCAAGAAGCACATAGGCACAAACAATGTTATCCATAGGTTACTATAAGACCCCGAAGATGACATAGGTTAACTAGAGCATAACATTTTGGTATTTATGTTATACTGTCCTAAATAAGTCCAAAATATAGTATGTAGGCAGTATCTAAAGTATTAGAGGTGTTGGAAGTCAAACGTCAAGGGACGACTAAGACGTTTGATGACTAACTCACCTAAATGTCTAAAATGTTGTTTTATGTGTTTTTTTTATGGTATTTTAAAAATATTAATATATTTAATATATCATGTATAGGCAGTGGTTAATGTCTCGTAAAGTTTGGAGATCAAACAACCAAGAACGTACATGGTGTTTGAAAGATATGCCTTGAGTCGACCTTGTACGTCTAGGAGTGTTTCGTGGAGTTTTACGTGTTCTTTTTAGATGAAATTAATGTGAGAGGTGTTAAGATTACAGAATATAATATTTGGGTTTGAGAAGTACGGGAAATTATCCCCAAGGACCATCTAAGGGTCCTTGAGGAAGGACCCAAAACCATTTGCATGGCAGTCCAGGCAGACCCCAAATGACGGAGCAGTCGACGGCTCATAGTCCTGTTGACTCCCCATAAAAGGGTCCCGTCATGAGGTAAAAAGGCTAATAGTGGAAGCTTGGCATGCCACTGTTGCCACCGACCGAGGCCTGTGACGGCCCATCGTGGCTGTGACGCCCCATCAAGGGCAGGCGTCGCACACACCTATCTTCCTGCGCAGGCTTCTACCAAGTTAGGGGTGAATTGGTAAATTCACCCCACTTATAAATTAAGTAATTGGCAGTTTATTAAGGGTCTTTTAGGTATTTTAATTAAGTATACAAAGGGTAATCACATGGAAGACCTCATTCTTCAAAATCATAAACCCAAAACACTTATAAAATATCCCAAAACCTCCATTGAAGACCCAATTGAAGAGGCAGATTGGTGAGGGGTTTTTGTGTCAAAATTATTCATCAAAATTAACAACTATCATCCTTTAGGTATGACTTTAGATTCTTGAAACTCGTATCATCAAGGAGCCCAACTCTCAAGATGTTTTTTAAAGTTTTCTAAAGTGAATTGTCCAATTTCATGATTTTACCATGGGTTCTTGCATAAATGATTTGTAAACATTGAAATATTATCTAATTGATATTGTATTGATGATTTTAACATAAATTACCTATGAACGCATGAATTTGGCTAGTTTTGAATACTTATTGGGTTACTTGTTATTAAGCTAATATTGTTTAATTGTTATGTAGTTTCTTATGGGCTTTCTAATGATATAGGAATTGTATTCAATTGCTATCTAATTGATATTATATTTGTTAAACCTATATTGAATATATGTAGATTCATTGAGTTTTATGGTTATTGATTTCAATCATTGTTCATGGCCATGGGTAAGGGCCTTGTCATGTCGAATTGGTTGATTTGTGTTTGAGTTGAAGTTTGAGATGAGGGGATGAAGGTATGCTGTCCTATTTTATTTAATTTGATATTAATTATACATCCATTCTATTGTGATAGGTATGGTCGACTTATTGTGGCGGTGTTATGTGTTTTACTTGCAATTGACGTGGCCTTGTCAGCGTTACTTAATACAATATGATGAGCATGGCCTTATTTTAATTTATATGGATATTTGTGTAGTTTTATTATGTGAAGCATGACATTATCTACCTACATGTGAAGTTATATAGTCATATATGTATTCTTCTACTTATGTTGCCTTAAATGATCATGTTAGACTTTGACTTGACATATGAGTATAGTGTTACGTTAAGTCTTGGTTATTCCTAATTGACTTTATGAGTATATGTGGAGTATATTAATGATGTTATGATGACATATATGATGACTTGAATATGTTATGTTGTTTTAGAGGTGTTTCTAGAATGACTTGTATTATGTGTTAAAAGTGAAGTATGTGATGTCTTGTCTTGATTGACTTGTATCTCTTGCTTGATGTATATATGATTATGAATATGTGATGTATTGATTTAGGGTTTTAGATGTACGAATGACTTGTGACTTTAAATGATGTTATCAGAGTCTCTTATGTGAAAACCTTGACTTAAGGGTAAGGTTAAGATTGATTGAAGTGTAAGCCGTAATGTTATCCTTCAATGTAATGGAATGATGGACATAAGATTAGTTGGCTGGAACAACATCATATTAATCCTTAGGAAAGTCCTCATGATCTTCTTGTCACCATTGTGAGGGCCCAGTTGACCTTTTTTTGTAAGGTAAATGCGATTGTGTTATGAACTTGTTATGGGACCATTTCATATGAACCTAATGTATGAATTACTCTATGAGAACGAAAACTAGCACCGAGTGAGTATGGTAAGGGAGAGTTGTTCTAGTTATGTATGAGACTAGAATACAAAGTATGCCCTTCATATTCCTTAACCATGTGCCTACATGGGATGCGTCTAAGTTCTACTATTGGCAAGTAGAACAACCTCATCGGGGTAGAATAGAACTCCGGATTCCATGTGTAGCTATCATGGTCTATGTCAGTTATTGCCTATTCTTATCATATGGAATACCTATTAGCATTAGAGAAGTTCATGAAGTTTAGGTGGTGGTATGGGACGCTATCTACACATTGCACAATAGACTTGGAAGGTGTTAGGTGGAGTTACTAGGTCTTTTCCAAGACCATTATTTGAATGTCCTTTATGTTATTTATGAGTCTTAATGAACTAGTATACTAATGACTTATGTTATGGAGTATGTAAAAGGAATAAGTACCTATCTATAGTAGTTAAGGGTTGTCTAGTTAGGTGTAAAGGGGGCATACGAATGGGCACTTCTTATCTTACCCAGATGAGTCTTAAAAATGACTCTAATTAGTGAAGATGTTGATTATGTGGACATGATACGAACTTAGGAAGTCATAAGGATTATTTAAGTATTCTTGAAGAGGTCAATCAGGGACGTTATCTTCTTGATCTACTTAAGTAAGTCTTTTGATAGCCTCTGGGAAGAGAATATCATATCATCTATGTGTTGGTGACTTAGTTAGAATGCTTCTATCTTAGGGAGTCTATAGGATCTTTTAAGTGTGTGGGTAAGGGATTGTATGGGCGGTCGCTTCACAACTCACTCAAGTGAGACTTATAGTTCACCTTTGGTAGAAGAATCTTACCTTGATGTTTATGATTTCTTGTAAGTATGAATGTGACTCATTATAGGTAATCTTAAGGGTCGTTTAGGCACATTTAGAGAGGGTGTGTGGGCGGTCTCTCTTTGTGTGACTTAAGTGAATCTTAGGATGACTTTAAGTGAGGAAATTACATGCTAGAAGTATCTTATGTGTTTCTAAATTTATTAATGATGGTATTATAGTTAGAGTATGATTTTTATATTAAAAGATGCATATTTCCAATAAAATTTCCATTTTCATGATTTTTATGCATAAAGCCATATTTATTACATGTGGTTGTACTAATTCCATGCTTTTATCTATCTACATATTGCTTGGTACGTGAGGAAGTGCAGACTTGGACTTAGAAGACCGTTCAAGAGATGTTGAAGTATGTCCTTACTTGACTCGGGGGCATATATATTTCTTTTATGTTTTCATTCAGAGTATTGTATTAGACTAAGTATTTCTATATTTGTATTTTGAAGTATGGCATGTGTCCAAGTAATCTTGTGTCTTAAGATGATGAGATTGATACTTAGTATTTCCTATTACTTTTATATGAAAGAGATTTTGAAGACTATGTTATGCTTTGTGAAAAGTTTTAATTCCACACTACTTTTCACTATGTATATGCAATGAATGATATGAAAGAGGCTTGTCTAAGAACCACGAAACTTCGACGACGACGGTTACAATCCAACATTGTACCCTAACTTCTTGGGTATGGTTTTGGGGTGTGACAATTTTGGTATCATAGCATAGGTTGGTGAAAGTAGTATTAGGAATCAAAAAGTCTCATCAAGTCACGTCTAGTACAGTCTTGACCATCGGTGTGAGTCGCGACACATCTATGGGCGAGAGGCTATAGGACAATAGAGTTTACCCTATTATCTACTCCTATATCGTGCGATAGAATAAATGGTATGATTATCCTTCTTATGAGTTTCCTTGTGTTTTCTAGGATATTAATACTAGTAGGATGGTCGTAATGTACCATGGTTTCACGGTATTTTTAATGCTTTTTCCCTAAGTTTAGTGTTTGTCCAAAAGCCACATTGTATGGATTTTTATGTAATTTTCTCCTTATTTGCAGAAAATCTTTCCAAAGATGAACGCAAAAGTTTTTTAGGGAGAAATGCAAAAGAGACCACCTACGAAGCTTATGACGGTCTATAGGTGGTATCGTAGTAAGGAGAGAAGTTATTCAAGAAAGATGGGGAAGTCTGACATAGTGTGGGATTACGGAAGTCCATGACGGACCGTCATAGCCACGATGGTCCGTCCTGCTGGTTCGTCGCAATGATGAGAGAGTAGTCCCAGTACCCAAATTCCAAGAAGTTAAAGTATTATGCAACGGAGACCCTCGACGGACCGTCGTGCTTGGATCGGTCTGTCATACCTGTTCGTTAAGGGTAATGAAGAAAGCAGCAGAAGAATTTGTGAAGTATGGGATGACGGAGGCCATGATGGCCCGTCGACCACGACGGTCCGTCACGAGGTCTGTCGACTCAGACGCGTTTTGATAGATTTTCAGTAATTAGAATCCTTCTTTTATTAGGTTTTTGTTTTTATTTTAAATATTTCAAAAAACCTCGTTTTTGGAGTTAGACTATTGGTTAGACTTTCAGACTTTTGGTTAGATGGTTAGACTTTTCGAAATCTTTAGTTGTCTTGTTCAAGTATTGAAGGATTAATTTCAGTAATTGATACACTTTTTCTGGAATTTATTGTTGGTGCTTTTGTTGATTAATCAAGTGAATTTCTGGATTTTATTCTTTCTTATTAACGTAAGTGCATGAATTCTTATATTAGATATATGAATAGTGTGATTATGACCATGGGTAACTAAAATTCCATAGCTAGGATTGTGGGAACCATGGTTAAATAATGAGGTAAAATCTAACTAAAATAGCAATTCTAGAATAGTATCTTGTATATATTGATAATTCTTTCATTTGGAAGTCTTTTTAACGGATGACCAACGTTAGAACTCGCCTAAATGCTACTTGCCGGACCAAGGAGGTAGATGATAGGAGAAGAATTATCAACATAGATTTAGTGTATACTATCTAATAAGCTAGTGTCGGTTGGTACAAGGTAATAACATAGTCAAATATCGAATACAATGCTCAATATGAGGTAAAGGTAAGCGTTAGTATTGCAACATACGTAGCCGGACCAAGGTGCGCAGTGAAATTTTCTAGATGCCGGACCAAGGATTTGGAGATACATAACCTATCACTTTACATGCAAAATACTAGGGAAGAATTGTTATAGTTAGAATTATCAAGTTAGGAACCTTTGGGGAACGCTTAAACCCTAGTTACTTTTATTAATTGATTAAGCTCAGAAATTAATAGTAATAATAGAATAAAGTTAAGTCTGAACTATTTTCCTCGTGGGTTCGACCCCAAACTCATTAGTTGGGTTCTTTACTTGATACGACCACTTTACTTCTTATTTGATAAGTAAATTTGTGCATATCAAATGTTGGCGGCGTTGCCGGGGAAAGTAGCTTTTAGATTAACTTAAACTTATTACTAAATTTTAGTTAATATTTTCTTGATTTTACTTTTCTATTGTTTTTTGTTCTTGCAGAACTAAATTTCTTGTATGCCAAATACACGGAGAGGAAGAGAACCCTTGTTTTTCTACGACCACGAATTAGAGCATACACTATGCAATATGAGTCAAAACTTGGGTATTAACAATGATGACCCAAACCAGAACATCCCAGCTCTAGGTGATGCTCATGGTCAGTTATTACACGATAATCCTGGTGAATATCAACAAAGGGGACAAAATCCCGCTCCACGTCCTCAATAATACTACAAAGGTTATGATAATATTGCAGACTCTGATGGGTCACTTGTCTTTTCCCCTCTACCACAACGCCACACCTTTGTGGTAACTAGTAGTCTGATGCAAATGTTCACTACTAGAGGTTTGTTTTTTGGGCTACCTTATGAGGACCCACATTCCCATATAGCTAAGGTAAGGGCAGCGTGTAAAAGTTGTGTAGGGAGGCCTGATTTGAATTTGGATGTAATATGGCTAAGAGTATTTCCTCTCTAACTGAAAGGAGATGCGGCTATTTGGTTCACTGAGCTCCCTTATAGCTCAATTTTCACTTGGAACCATCTAAGGGACGTTTTCTTAGCACATTAATACCCGGTCTCCAAAAAACTAAATCACAAAGACCGAGTGAACAACTTTGTGGCACTACAAAGAGAGTCAGTTAGCAATTCTTGGGATAGATTCACTTCATTTTTGAGAAGTGTCCTCAATAACCGCATAGATGATGAGTCACTGAAGGAATACTTCTATCGGGGACAGGATGATAATAATAAAGCGGTATTGGATACTATAGCGGGTGGTTCTTATGGGGAGTGTCCTTATGTCGAGATTGCCGAAAAGTTAGAGAAAATCTCTCAGAATAATAAAGCTTGGAGGACTAAGAAGTCATATACTATAAGAAATACCTTCTCAGTGCAATTCACACACAACCCAGTCACAGATGACATTCTTGAAGAGATGCCTCAGATGAGAACTGAGCTTGGGTTGGTATTAAAACATGTCACTAGAGGTGCAAAAAATATAAATGCAGTGAACTACTTGTCTAAACCACCACCACCAAATGATAAATATTATTATGAGGAGGATTCATATGCGGTAAATGAGCAGACGGGGGGCTTAGCGACCAAATGCCCAAGGCTCAAATCAGGAGAATTGGTGCCAAGGTCAAGGAAACAAAGGTCGAAACTATGGTAACTCTAACCGTGAGGGTAATTATGTCCAAGATAGTAATTACAACCGCAACAACAACTTCAACAGGGGTAACTATGTTAACAGAAATGATAGTAATGGGCCCTATTTTCCTCCTAAAAATGTGAAGTTGCTTCTAGGGATGGAAGAGGTAGTATGGCACGAGGTGAGGATATGTTGCACAAAATAATGAGGAGTATCGATGCTAGTGGTGAGCACATTAAAGAGTTAAGGAGTGATTTAGTGGGTATTTGAAAGAAAGTCGATACACATGCAATATCGATTAAGCAACTTGAGTTGCAAATGGCCCAATTATCTGCGACTGTGAACACAAGGCAACCAGGCAGTCTTCCTAGAAACACTGTCCAAAATCCTAATAATGATGGACAGTGTGTGGCAATCACTACTCGGGGTGTTAAGCAAACCATTGATCCACCTATGCGGTCTAATAATGAAAAGGTGATAAAAGATAATGATAAAGTGGTAGAGGTTAGTGGTGAAGTAGAAGATAACAATGGAAAAGATGTGGAAGTGCCTAAAAAGGTAACTCCCATGCCTAGACTATTCCCCCCTTTCCTCAAAGATTAGTGAAAAAGACCGAGGATGGTAAATATCGGCGTTTTATAACAATGTTGAAGCAGCTTTCTATTAATGTACCTTTGGTAGAAGCTCAAGAACAAATGCCCGGTGATGCCAAGTTTATGAAAGATCTGGTTACAATGAAAAGATCGGTAACTTTTGAGGATATTAAAGTTCCTATAATTCTTGGGAGTCCATTCTTTGCTACGGGTAGAGCCTTAGTATATATGGAAAAGGGGTAGATGAAATTTCGGTTGAACAATGAAGAAGTGACCTTCAACATTTGTAGGTCCATGAGGTAGAGTATTGAGCTCCAATTGATATCTGCTATATCCTACAAAGTTTATAAGTCATCCGAGACTCAAATAGAAGAACGTCTAGGTGTAGAAGCATTAGAGGCTCTTGATCGTGGTGATGTTCGGTTTAAACTAAAGAAATATGAGTTAGAGATAAAGAATTGCGAGTCTCCACCCGCGAAACCATCTATAGAGGAGGCTCCAAAGTGACAACTAAAAGCTCTCCCACCTCATCTCAGATATGAATTCTTAGGAAATGGTGACACTTTGCTGGTAATCATTGCATCAGACCTGAATGCACAACAAGTTGAGAGTTTGGTGAAAGTGCTAAAAAGGTTGAAAAGAGCTACTGGGTGGACTATTGTTGACATTATTGGGATCCCTCCCGGTATTTGTTCTCATAAAATCCAACTCATGCCCGATCGTAAGACAAGTATTGAACACCATAGATTCTTATATCTACATATGCAAGAGGTCGTGAAGAAGGAAATCATTAAAATGTTGGAAGCCGGAGTAATATATCCGATCGCCGATAGTAGTTTTGTATGCTCTGTTCAGTGTGTACCTAAGAAAGGGGGAATGACTGTGGTCCCCAACGATAAAAATGAACTTGTTCCAGTGAGATCGGTTACTGGATAGAGGGTGTGTATGGATTACCGTAAATTAAATGCATGGACAAAAAAAGACCATTTTGCTATGCCCTTCCTGCATCAGATGGTGGATAGACTTGCTGGAAAAGGGTGGTATTGTTTTCTTGATGAAGTCTGAGTAATCAAGTGTCCTAAGTCATGCCACGATGTTAAATCAGGCGCTGGTTCGGAGGCAACCCAATACGTAGTACATCACCAAGAAATTCTACAGAAAATAACTCTGCAACATGCATTGACGGATACATCGACAGTCCGTCCCGCTTGCGATGGACCGTCGCAAGAATCCGTCGTGTCGGGTAGGTTTTTCAATTATTTTCAAAATTAGGGCATCCGCGATGGAACCCATGACGGAGCAACACATATGCAATGGACCGTCGTCTGGGACTCGTTGCGTCATTAACCATTAACCCGACCCGACCCGGCTGGGGAATTTTAAAAGTTTTCAACCTTTTAAACTCCCCACCCCTTCATTTGAACTTTTTTTTCTCTCTTTCTCCCATTTCCCCCCTTTCCAACTTCCTGCCTTTCTCATCTTCTTCTCTATCAATTGATCCACATCACTTCCCCAAATCCCCAAATCCCAAAATCTCTTTTCTACTGGTCGGAGTCTGCTGCTGTGTTTCTGCTCTTGATAGTTGAGTGCCTAACTTTGTTGTTTTCTCCTCTCTTTAGGTACTATCTGTAATGGCACTGAAACAAGATTGAGTTTATGCACGTGGGCAATCAAAGTCTGTCGCCCTGTGTGCTCGACAGGTTATAGGCACTGCGATGAGTATGATCCGGAGTATGTGCCCCCAGCCACTGCCACTCTAGCATGAGATGCACGTACAACCAGAGCTACGCCCAAAAAGGTGGCGTATGGAGTAGTCACTGCCTCCCAGTGTGATAAGTAGTGCACACTGACCGGCACACCTTCTGGGTCAGCAACACAAGAAGAAAAGGCGTCTGTTTCCTTAGGAGTTTCGCGGTCGGAGGAAGCCTCTGGGTCCGCAAACGTCTCTGCACCCTCCAGGTCTGCACAGTCTGCCTCGTCTGATGAGGCTGACAATCCCGGTTCTACTCCAGACCTACTGAGTGGAATTTCCGCCCTGGTTACCAACAATCCCAATTGGTGGTGTTTCGACGGGCAATACCAAGTGTATTCAGACGCCATGTTTCTAAATGATAATGGCGTTTATGACACAAACCCTTACACTGGAGAGGTTGGTCCTTGCGGGATGTCTCCCCACAATGCCAGATATCCACACTCTCTTCTCCACACACCGGCTAGAGTGGACGGTTCATTGTTTGGGCCGCTACAGTGAGGAGTTGGTCTGAGAGTTTTTCGCCTCTTATGTGGAGACTCTCCGATCACAGATCGATAGGCGGGCTGCCCCCGCTAAACAGGCCCCACTTTAGCATGTCAGAGTACGCGGCATACAGGTCGACATCTCTCTGCAAGCCATCCGCCTGTATCTGTACGGCGAGGATGTTGATACCACCAGGACCCCTCTCACTGCCGAGTTTGACTATCGGTGGCAAATTGTTAAAGATCACCGATTCTTGTGTGAGCCATCGCTGAGAGACCACAAAGAGGTAGATGGCCCAGAACTTATCTATTGATTGAGAGGTTGTCGACTGGGTAATGGATCAAAAAGGAGCCATAAGGAAGGCTAACTTGACCTTCACAACTAAGTTTCTATGGTTGATTGTCCGCCACTATATCTCCCCCACTGCTGTAGATAACATAGTTACATGGGATAGCATAGTTCTAATGGCAGCAATGATGGTCGGGTTTGAGGTTGACTTCGCTTGGCTTCTTCAGGCAGTCATGCACAAAAGGGCTTTCAAGGTTACCACTACTTACCCTTTTCCGTGCATGATATTTTCATTATGCAGGTCAGCAGGTGTGCCCATCTGGCATATTGATTAGCTCAAGACTTCGCAGAGCAGTGTTGATATCGGCCTCATCAGGGATGAGGCCAATGAGTTGACTCCACGGAAAGGGCCCCGTCCAGAGGTGCCTCCACTTGGTGAGAATCTGGCTGATACTATAGCGCACGCTCAAACGGCTACGTAGGCTACTTCAATAACCACATATACTTCCCACTCAAGTCTATCCCGAGTAGTAGCACTGCCCCAAGCTCCTCTCGCTCAGCCCCTTCCTTCGCTTTGGTCCCTCTTTCTAGGGTCCAGAAAGTACAGGCTTAGATGGCCAAACTTCTGCATAACATCCAGCCTTGGATGCAGAGGTCTATTGCTGAGGCGTAGGAGCGCTTGGACCGTAAGATAGCACAACACACAGAGAGGAAGATCGCGGATGTTCATCAGCGCTTAGATGCTTTTGATTTGTGGGTGCTAGCCCAGCCATCCCCTCCGGTGGACGTGTCGACCCTTCAGGCTGCGGTTGATATTTTGCGAGAAAATCTTTATATGATCCTAGAGGCTAGGGTGCCTGAGTCTGAGGCCCCTTATGCAGAGCCTTTTGAGGACACAGTGTTGGCTTCTTTATTCGCCACTTCTGATATTCCACCACCTCCCCTAGAGAGTATGCCAAGAGGTGCAGGGGTCGAGAGGAGGATGAGTCTAGGGCAAGGAAGAAGGAGAGCCGTGAGATATAGGCTGTGAGGAGAGCCTCGATTGCTGATGAGGAGGCACGTAAGATTAGGGTTGTAGACTCAGCTGCTGGGGCATCTAGCTCCAGAGATGTGGAGATAGCAGGAGGCACGACTGATAGTGCTGGTGCTGATGAGGAAACTACTGAGGGTGTCCAGACTACAGAGGTAGTGGGTTCCGGGGAACCGGACCCACCAGCTTGCTGATCGCAGGCGCTTTGCCCCTCAGGTTTGCTTCACCTACCACTCTCGTATTTCAGCTTTTTTATGCATTAGAGACAATTGCATATCTTTTTGTTGGGGGTGGGGTAAATGGAAAGTGAGTGCTAGGGTGAAGTCGGAGTATCCAAATTCACGATCCTATTTTGGGGTTTTCTTTCCTGTGTTCTTTTTTCCCCAAAAGACTGATTACTTTTATTGTTGAACCGGCATGTTATATCTTGTGTACATAGTATAACTCTGAAGCATGATGGCTAAAACAATAATGATATCCCGATATGAAAATGATGCATGACTATGCATAGTAATTGATAATTGTGTGGATCTAAACATGACATAGAGATACACTACTGCATGACCTTGAATCTAAGACTCGAACTAGATGTCTAATAATCTGGTAATGTAATGAACATCATGTGAGTGTGAGGAAAATTTGAAGGGTCCACCATTGAGACAGAGCTAGAACTTGCTTGGTTAGTCTTGCTAAAACTATGCAAAAATGAACAATTAGGAAAGGATCATAAGGCTTTGTTCGAAATAGTTAATCTTAAGCCCAAATAACAGAAAACCAAATGAAGTTAATCCCGTATTGATCCAAATGATTTGAGTTTAAAAACATATCTTTCTTTTTCACCCCAACTGATCTTCTCTGGGAACAATGTGTTTGCCCTGGTCGCTCCTTGGACATGTGCACCTCAGTTTATGCGAAAAGCATAAGTTGAGGGTGGCTAATGCAGAAAACAACCTTGTCGTGGCCCTGATCCAACCGTGGGTATTGTGAACCTTGAATCATTGCAAAATCATGAGTTGAGGGTGGCTTTTATAAGGAATAATCTGGAAAGTGGGGTTGAATGAATTAAGAGAAAGAAAGAACAAAACAAAAGTGACTAAAAAAAAGTCACTTACATATAAGGATAGGAAAGGGAAAACAACAAAATAAAAAGAAAATTGAGAAATTGGGAAAAATAAAACGATAAAAAGGTGGTAGGTTTAGCCGATATATCAAGGAGGGAAACAAGTCACTAAAGTATACCTAAATATACCCTACCTGATCTTGAGCGTATGTTACAAGCTAAGAAAGTCCTATCGTGATCCTAAGAGTTGTATGGAGAACTTAAAGTAGTGAAAATAAAGGCAAGCTTATGGCAATATGTATGAATGAGTTGTGAATTTGTTCTGAGAGTGAGTGTTGAAAAGTAATCCTTATACTCAAACTAAAATCATTGTGTGAAAAATGAGGATGTTGTTTTGAAGTGAGGACACTAGTTGCAATACCGGATATATTAGCACCTCGATGAGAAATTGAAGAGGATAGGTGTCAGTGCGTGGTGAGTCTGTGGTCATGGTCAGGTTCCACATAATTCAAGCCTAATAGTGATAACATGCATAAACATGATGAGAATGATCGGGATTGATAGCCAAATGATTGCGAAAGATAAAATATGGATACTCTTGTACAAAGATTTTGTAGTGAGTCATAGTGCGTCGCTTGAGGACAAACAACGAATTTAAGTTGAGGTTGTTAATGTACCGTGGTTTCACGGTATTTTTAATGCTTTTTCATTAAGTTTAGTGTGTGTCCAAAAGCCTTTTTGTATTGATTTTTATGTAAGTTTCTCCTTATTTGCAGGAAATCTGTCCAAAGATGAATGCGAATGTTTTTGAGCGAGAAATTCAAAAGAGACCACCTATGAAGCTTATGACGGTCTGTCGAGTCTGTGACGATCCATAGGTGGAATCGTAGTGAGGAGAGAAGCTTCAGAAGGAAGATGGGGAAGTCTGACCTAGTGTGGGATTACGGAAATCCATGACGGACCGTTATAGCCACGACGGTCGATCCTGCTAGTTTGTCATAATGATTAGAGAGTATTCCTTGTACCCAAATTCCAAGAAGTTAAAGTATTATGGAACGGAGACCCTCGACGGACCGTCGTGCTTGGAACGGTCCGTCATACCTGTTCGTTGAGGGTAATGAAGAAAGCAGTAGAAGAATTTGTGAAGCATGGGATGACGGAGGCCATGACGGCCCGTAGTTACCACGACGGTCTGTCACGAGATCCGTCGAATCAGACGCGTTTTGAAAGATTTTCAGTAATTAGAATCCTTCTTTTATTAGGTTTTTGTTTTTATTATAAATAGTTCGTAAAACCTCGTTTTTAGGGTTAGATTTTTTGTTAGACTTTTGGTTAGACGGTTAGCCTTTTCGATAATCTTTAGTTCTCTTGTTCCTGTTTTGAAGGATTAATTTCAATAATTGATACACTTTTTCTGGAATTGATTGTTGGTGCTTTTGTTGATTAATCAAGTGAATTTCTGGATTTTAATCTTTCTAATTAAATTTAAGTGCCTGAATTCTTATATTAAATATATGAATAGTGTGATTATGACCATGGGTAACTAAAACTCCATAACTAGGGTTTTGGGAACCATGGGTAAATAATGAGGTAAAATCTAACTAAAATAGCAATTCTAGAATACTATCTTGCATGTATTGATAATTCTTTCGTTTAGAAGTCTTTTTAACGGATGGCCAACGTTAGAAATCGCCTTAATGCTACTTGCTGGACCAAGGAGGTAGATGATAGGAAAAGAAATATCAACATAGATTTAGTGTACACTATCTACTAGGCTAGTGTCGATTGTAACGAGGTAATAACTTAGTCAAATATCAAATACAATGCTTAATATGAGGTAAAGGTAAGGGTTAGTATAGCAACATACGTAGCCGGACCAAGGTGCGGAGTGAAATTTTGTAGATGCCGGACCAAGGGTTTAGAGATACATAACTTATCACTTTATATGAAAGATACTAGGAAAGAATTTGTATAGTTAGAATTATCAAGTTAGGAACCTGTGGGGAACACTTAAGCCCTAGTTACTTTTATTAATTGATTAAGCTCCGAGATTTGAATCTGTTAGTTGGTTATTTTAATTTAGTTAATTATTTTCATTAATTTAGAGTTAAAAACCCCCTTTTCTGTCTTTTGTTTTCTTAAGAAATAGTTGACTAAATAATAGTAATAATAGAATAAAGTTAAGTCAGAACTTTTTTCCTCGTGGGATCGAACCCAACCTTATTAGTTGGGTTCTTTACTTGATACGACTGCTTTACTTCTTATTTGAGAAATAAGTGTGAGCTTATCAGGCCACTAGAAGGGTGGAAGGGGAGAGGGTGAATGAGGTGTTTCCTCCTCAAGTTGAGCTAGTTGAGCAAGTTCCTCAAGGTGGGAAGGGAGTTCAAGGTGCTCAATATGCCCAAGTGCCTCCCCAAGGTGATCCTATTCCTAATGTGGAAGGAGATATTAAGGTTCAGGAGATGTATAATAGGGAGATTAGAGAAGCTTTGATTGCTATAACCCGAGCCGTGATTATGCAAGCTAATTTGGATATGATGACTAGGGTTATGGAGAGCACTATGACATCTAAGTTGAGAGATTTTGTGAGGGTGAATCCTGCTATCTTTCTTGGCTGTAAGGTAAATGAGGATCCCCAAGTGTTTCTTGATGGAGTGTACAACATTTTGAGTGCTATGGGGGTTACATATAGAGAGAAGGCACAGTTGGCTTTGTACAAATTGGGGGATGTTTCTCAAATTCTGTACAATCAATGGACGGATAATAGGCCGGAAGAATTGGGTCCTACTGAATGGGAATATTTTAAGGAAGCTTTTCTTGGTATGTACTTTCCCCGAGAGAGGAGAGAAATTAGGGTTGAGGAGTTTATCAATCACAAACAAGGCAATATGAGTGTTGAGGAGTACTCTTTGAAATTATCAACTTTTTCTAGGTATGCCCCTTCTCTTGTATCCAATCAAAGAGATAAAATGAGCCGTTTTGTGATAGGGGTAGCCGATAGTGGTGGAAAAATGATGTACCGCTATGTTGCATGATGATATGACCCTAGTAGCTAGACTCATTGTGTATGCACAATCAACTAAAGAGTCTAAACTTATAAGGATAGATAGAATTTTGAAAAGGAGTGGTGCTAGTGATCAGGAGCAAACTATGTTTAAGAAGAAAGTTCAACCCCAAGGAGAATCTGGGAGTACTAAGTTCAAGGTTGAGAAAGGAGGTGGTTCCAAGGATGGCAATCCTACTTATGCAAATTTTGGCAAGAAACATTATGGTGAGTGTCTTTTGGGTATCGGGAGTTTATTTGGTTGTGGCAAACATGGGCACAAAGTGAGAGATTGTCCTATGATTGCTTCTAGAGGTAGAGAGGGTAAGCAAGTTGCTCCTAGTGTTCCAAAGGATTATGCTTCAACAAAGAGGCGTTTTTATGCACTCCGTTCTAGGGTGGAGAAGCCCGATGAAAAGGAGAGTGATGATGATGTTGGTAAGTTCAGTTTCTTTTGTAAAGATATGAGTTCCTTCTAAGTGGGGGAGTATGGTTTGTAGATGGGATAGAAGTCCTTGAATTTGTTGCTTCTGCATGATGTTTGGAAGTTTGGTTGAAATTGAATTTCATTAACTTCTTGCATTGTGTTTTTTATGAAGCCATGATTATGTTGTAAGATGTGTTTATATGATGTTGTTTTGCATAATACCATGTTTATATGATGAATTGCTTAAAATGTGGGTTTTAGAAAAATTGCTTAAAAATCATTGTTGCTTTAAAACTACATGCTACCATATTTGTGAGAAAATAAATAATTGATTCATTTCCGAAAAATATTGTGATATGTTTCGAACTAAGGTATATGAGTAGGGCATTGAGTATAAAATGAGTTTTTACTATTTCAATTGAAGCATATGAGTTTGGTAGCATAATGAGTTATAAGAATTGTTTTCTAGTTTCTTCTTGTGTTCTGAATCTCTTGGCTATGTGAAATTGATGTTTTCTTGTTGATTATGTGTTGTATGGAATGGTTATTAGCTACTACTTGAGTCTCTAATCTTGAAAGTGTTCGGATAGTGGCAAGTGTTATTTGAAGATGAATGTTGTCCAAGTGGGGTTGATTGTAAGACCCCGAAGATGACCTAGGTTAACTAGAGCCTAAAATGTTGGTATTGATGTTATAATGTCCTAAATAAGTCAAAAATATATTATATAGTCAGTAGCTAAAGTATTAGGGGTGTTTGAAGTCAAACGTCAATGGACCACTATGACGTTTGACGACTAAGTCACCTAAATGTTTAAAATGTGGTTATATGTGTTAATGTGTGTTTCATGGTGTTTTAAAGTTATTAATATAGGTAATATAGAATGTATAGGCAGTGGTTAAAATTTTGTGAAGGTGTTCGAAAGATATGCCTTGAGTCGACCTTGTACGTCTAAGCGTGTTTCGTCGAGTTTTACGTGTTCATTTTGGATGAAATTCATGTGAGAGGTGTTAAACTTATATAATATCATATTTGGGTTGGAAAATTCCCTGAAATTATCCCCAAGGACCATCTAGGGGTCCTTGAGGAAGGACCCAAAACTTTTGGCATGCCAGTCCCTGGCTGACCCTAAATGACTGAGCAGTCGACGGCTCGTAGGACTGTTGACGCCGTGTCAAAGGGTCCACTCATGAGGTACTTAGACAAGAGTGAATAATGGAAGCTTGTCAAGCCACTGTTGCCACCAATGGAGGCCTGTGACGGCAAGTCGTGGTTGTGATGCCTTATCAAGGGCAGGCGTCGCATGCACCTGTCTTCCTGCTTAGGTTGCTGCCAAGTTAGGGGTGAATTGGTAAATTCACCCCTCTTATGAATTAATTCATTGGAGGTTTATTAAGGGTCTTTTGGGTATTTTAAATAAGTATATAAAGGGTAATCACATGGAAAACCTCATTCTTGAAAATCATAAAACCAAAACACTTAGAAAATATCCCAAAACCTCAATCGAAGACCCAATTGAAGAGGCATCTTGGTGAGGGATTTTTGTATCGAAATTCTTCGTCAAAGTGAAGAATTATTATTCTTGAGGTATGTCTTTTTATCCTTTTGACTCGTTTCATCAAGGAGCTCAACTCTCAAGATGTTTTTCAAAGTTTTCTAAAGTGAATTGTCCAATTTCATGATTCTACCATGGGTTCTTGCACAAATGATTTATAAACATTGAGTTATGATCTAGTTGATATTTTATTGATGATTTTAACATAAATTACCTATGAACCCAGGAATTTGGTTGAACCCTAGTTTTGACTACTTATTGGGTTACTTGATATTAAGCTAATATTGTAGAATTGTTAGGTAGTTTTTATGGGCTTTCTAGTGATATAAGAATTATATTAAATTGATATATAATTGATCTTAGATGTGTTAAACCTATATTAGATAGATGTAGATTCATTGAATTTTATGGTTATTGCTTTCAATTATTGTTCATGGCCATGGGTAAGGTCCTTGTGATGTCAAATTGGTTGATTTGGCTTTGAGTTGAAAATTGAGATGAGGGGATGATGGTATTATTCCCCCATTTTATTTAATTTGATATTAATTATACATCGATTCTATTGTGATACTTATGGTCGACTAATGGTGGCGGTGTTATGTGTTTTACTTGCAATTGATGTGGCCTTGTCGGCGTTACTTTATGCAATATGATGAGCATGACCTTATTGGAAACTATTTGAAGTTATGTGTCTATTTGTGTAGTTTGATTATGTGAAGCATGAAATTATCTACCTACATGTGAAGTTATATAGTCATATATGCATTCTTCTACTTATGTTGCCTTAAGTGATCATGTTAGACTTTGACTTGACATTATGAGTATAGTGTTAGGTTAAGTCTTTGTTATTCGTAATTGACTTTATGTGTCTATGTGGATTATATTAATGATGTTATGATGACATATTTGATTACTTCAAGATGTTAGGTTGTTTTAGAGGTGTTTCTAGAATGACTTGTATTATGTGTTAAAAGTGAAGTATGTGATGTCTTCTCTTCATTGACTTGTATCTCTTGCTTGATGTATATATGATTATGAATATGTAATTACTTGATTTATGGTTTTACAACTATTAGTCTTGAATGTATGAATGACATGTGACTTTAACTGTTGTTATGAGAGTCTCTTATGTGAAAACTTTGACTTAAGGGTATGGTTCAGATTCATTGAAGTGTAAGCCATAATGGTATCCTTCAAAGTAAAGGAATGATGGATATAAGGTTAGTTTGATTGAACGGCATCATATTAATCCTTAGAAAAGTCATCATGAGCTTCTTGTCGCCATTGTGAGGCCCTAGTGGACCTTCCTTAGTGGGGTAAATGTGATTGGGTTATGAACTTGTTATGGGACCATTTTATATGAACCTAATGTATGAGTTACTCTATAAGAACGAAGGCTAGCACCGAGTGAGTATGGTTAGGGAAAGTAGTTCTAGTTCAGTATGTAACTAGAATAAAAAGTATGCCTTTCATATTCCTTAACCATGTACCTTCATGGGATGTGTCTAAGTTCTACCATTGGCAAGTAGAGCAACCTCATCGGAGTAAGATAGAACTCTGGATTCCATGTCTAGCTATCATGGTCTATGTCGATTATTGCCTATTCTCATAATATGGAATACCTATTATCATTAGAGGAGTGTATGAAGTATTGGTTGTGGTATGGGACGATATCTAGACATTGAACAATAGACTTCGAAAGTGTTATGTGGAGTTCCTAGGTCTTGTCCAAGACCATTATTTGAATGTCCTTTATGTGATGTATGAGTCCTAATGAACTAATGACTTATGTTATGGAGTATGTAAAAGGAAATAGTACCTATCTAGAGTAGTTAAGGGTTGTGTAGTTAAGGTGTGAAGGGGGCATAGGAATGGTCACTTCGTATCTTACCTAGATGAGTCTTCAGAATTACTCTAATTAGGGAAGATGTTGATTATGTGGACATGATCCGAACATAGAAAGTCATAAGGATTATTTAGGTAGTCTTGAAGATGTCAGTCATGGTCATTATCTTCTTGACCTACTTAAGTAAGTCTTTTCATAGCCTTTGGGAAGAGAACGTCATATAATCGATGTGTTGGTGACTTAGTGAGAATGATTCTATCTTAGGGAGTCTATATGATCTGTTAAGTGCCTGTGTAAGGGATTGTATGGGCGGTCTCTTCACAACTCACTCAAGTGAGACTTATAGTTCACCTTTGGTAGAAGAATCTTATCTTGCTGTTTATGATTTCTCTATGTATGTATGTTACTTATTATAGGTAATCTTAAGAGTCGTTTAGGCACATCTAGAGAAGGTGTATGGGCGGTCTCTCTTTGTGTGACTTAACTGAATCTTAGGATGATTTTAAGTGAGGAAGTTACATGCTAGAAGTTCCTTATGTGTTTCTAAATTAATTAATGATGTTATTATAATTAGAATATGATTTCTAAATGAAAAGATGCATATTTCCAATGAAGTCTGTTTTCATGATTTTTTTGCATAAAGCCATACTAAGTATATGTGGTTGTACTAATTCCATGGTTTTATCTATTTATATAGTTCATGGTAGGTGAGGAGCTTCGAGAAGTGAAGACTTGGACTTAGAAGAACGTTCAAGAGAAGTTGAAGTATGTCCTCACTTGACTCGAGGGCATATATATTTCTTTTATGCTTTCATTCAAAGTATTTCAATAGACTAAGTATTTCTATATTCGTTTTGTTAAGTATGGGCCGTGTCCCAAGTATTCTAGTGTCTTAAGATGATGAGATTGACACTTAGTATTTCATATTACTTTTATATGAAAGAGATTTTGAAGACTATATTATGCTTTGTAAAAAGTTTTAATTTCGCACTACTTTTCACTATGTATATGCAATGAATGATATGAAAGAGGCTTGTCTAAGAACTCCGGGAGTTCGACGCCGTCGGTTACAATCCAAGATTATACCTCACTTCTAAGGTATGGTTTTGGGATGTGACAATTACCCTATTTACCACTACGTAATCATAAATTTATGTTATCACAAGTCTCATATAATCTATCAAGAAACATACTACTTTAATATCAAGTAATACACATAATGACTACACTATAATCTAGTAGAGACACATATAATCAACTATGCTTTGACTCCACATAGATACATAATTCATCAAGGCCTTCACAATATTCACATAATAAAGTTATAACATGATAAATCCATAATCATAGAGTAATGCCGACGAGGCCACGTTATTCACAAGTATAGCACATAAGCACCGCCACCACAAGTGGACCATACCAAACAACATTGTCATCTAAGACCTATACTACACAGTATAAGGAAAGTTAGGTAAACATACCATTAATCCAATATCACAACTTCAGTCCATAGCCAATTCAACCAACTCAATAAACCATGACTCTTACAAATCGCCATAGTCAACAATTAAATTCGATAATTACAATACAGGATGAATCAAAGATAATACAACATAAATTATAAGGAACAAAATTATATTTTTAAAAAATAGAGTGAGAAGAATAATTCGATATAAACTCTTGAGTTAAGTAATGTACTTTGAATTGCATTTTGATCTAAAAATTATAAATCTACTTAATGTCTTTGGGTTGTCCGAGATGATGCAGCAAAATGCGCACCATCAAATGACGGACAACACCTACTTGGCATCGTCCCATCAATGGCCCATGACAGTGACTGACATTTGGAACAGAGCTTGCAAAATGGGAGCTTACTGTCACATCCGGGGAGCAGCCCCTAGACGTAACCGACGTCGTCGTCCTCTTTGAGGACTAAGACTAGCCTCTTAGATTACATCATTACATTCATAGGTAAAAACACAAGAACTTTTCATTACTTATACATTGAGGTTTACATAGACCTCTACATACACATAATATATATCGAGTATACATAGACCCTTTGTATAAGAATATTACATAGTCTTCTACTTTTATTGCACATAGATATATAAAATATCACATAGTATTAAATGGATGTCTCATCTCATAACCATCTAAAAAGACTATATCGAATTGGGCCTATCCCATACATTAATGAAAAAAATCCACATATAGGCTTTACAATGTTTAGTATCCAAATGAAAAGGAAAGAACATAAGAGTCTTAAAAGTAGAACAACTTCATAAGCTTGATTTTGGTATTGCCCTAAGAAAGTGAGAACCTACCCAACTTTGATGAATAATAATTCAAAGCATTCCTTCAATGTCGTTTCAAAGACCTTCAACGAACGGAGCCTAAACTGTGGGGGAAATGGGAGAAAATGGGGTTAGTACACCACTTGTACTAAGTATGGGATTATATGCACACAATCATGTTAAAAAAGGAAATTTCATTAAAACATGCTATTTTTCATTTAGAAAGTCTTATGCATATTCAAGTAGACCATACCAATCAATAAGACATGATTGTTAAGTCAAAATCAGGATACATCACAACAAGAATGGCACTCTCAGTTATCCCTGCAACAGATCTCTCGAGTATGGAAGCCACGCATAAGATGATTGAGCTAAGCGCCCACTCTTCGAGATGATGGCCAGCTGGGAGTAAGTTGATGCTCTAGACTTGCAGAACTTCAATTTCATAGGTTGTGGACCCCATAACTCCTTATAGATTAGGAGAAAAACTTCTGAGACATTTGACCCAAATTTTTGAGAGAAATCTTTAAAATTGAACTTATGGTAACTTTCACCAACATTCATTTTGCCAGTTACATAACTTCAAAACATGAGATACAATCTTCATCCTAGAACATCTAATGCACCAAACATGACATAACCTATCTTTATTTACTTCTAAAATAAATACTTGATTCACTACGGAATCACAAAGAAAGATGACTTTGTAGTTTCATTGATGTAATAAAGCACTAGGATCGAAGACTAAGTAAAAAGTGCAGCAACACACAACTAATTAAAAATAGTTTAAATTATAGGGTCTTTCGCGCCAAGGCGGGAGCCCTCCTGGTTAGGCGAGGCAACTGTGGCATGAGGTCTCTTGCCAAATTGGGAGATCATGAACAGTATAGGGGGAAATTTTCATTTTCACCCACTTTTTGTCTATCGCCTCAAACATTCAAAAAAACATGTACACTTAATTGCTCGGAATATCTAATCAACGTAAACTTCTCTTCTTTTAAGCTCCTTAGTGTGATACATTATTAATAATAACTTCATGACACTTAATGTTTGAAATTATACGGTTTTTGGGCTTGTTATTTTGAAATTGAACTAGGTTCCTAGTTTGACATAATAAACATAGAATGGTCACTTCCCTTACGTCCCCAATGTCTCCAAAACATCTTGTGTTTAAGGATTTCACATAGAGAACGGCAAATCGGTGCTAAGCTGGTTGGGGGAAGGTGAAGGGTCCTTTGTCATAATAGTTTAGTTTGGCCATTGTTCCGGTGTAATTATTGATATGATCGTATATTTAGGTTCTATGATAGTTATAATACTAAGATATGCTTAAAATCTTTTGAAAATGAGGGTTTTAGGAATTAAAGGCACTATTATCGTGCCTGGTTTTCGTCTCAAATGATGGCTGATTTGGCGGCCTTTATCGCTCTATGGACGACTTCAAAATCCCGATGCGCCAGACAGTGTCCTAAACCCATAACACATGATTTTTCTATTTTTAGATTTTTGACTTACCAGACTATCCTAACACACCCTAAATCATGTTCAATTTATTTCAGGTTATATAAATAGAAATTCATGACGGGGATAATGTACCATTCATCCGGTTTCTTGATGCCTCATGTGGGAAGTGTCATCATGACTACCGCAACACGGGCTCTATTGTAGCAGGGGTTTCGTGTTGCATATGTTTGAGGAGAAGGATACTTTCTTTAATGCTCAACTATTAGAGTTCGATTTTGTTCCACTAACTAAGTCTTCTCCTGTGGTATTTGGCTAAGGGAGTTTTATGCCATCCTCCCTATTATCTGCTCGGATGACCCTTACCCACTTATCTGTGTGTAAGGATTTGACTTCCCACTAGATTCCACCTCTATTAATAATGTTTTGGAGTTTCCCAATGTTCCTAATGTGGAGTTTCATGCCAAGCTAAGAGAGATGGATCTGGAGTGTTGGAGAAACACTCTAGTTTATCCCGCGTGTAGAGATCAAGTTAACTTGGCTAGTGCTGAAGGTATTACTGGCACAAATTTGTCTGTCGATATGAAGAGGTTGCGACACTTCGTGACAACGAGGATCTGCCCGTCGAGAAACCATACCAGTATGACCTTTCCTCGGGGTTTGGTGGTATCTTGCTCCATACATTCCATCCAGTAAAATCAAGGGGAGCAAATTATCTCCGAGTGATGTTTCACCTCGTCCAGAAGAATGCATTCTTTCTTTTAGGGATTATTACTTCTCTGCCACAAATTGATGCTAACGATAAACTTCTTATAGATCCCCCTTCACCCTCTTTTGGTCTAGTCTAGTTCTACTTCTAAGAGAAAGACGAGAAGTACTGGTCAAGTTAATAGTGGTAGGGCGTCCATGGGATCAAACTGTGAGGAACCACTCTCAGGTGCATGAGTCAAGGAGGATTCGATGGTTTTCCAAGAAGGGAAAGGGAAGGGATATTTTCTTCCTACGGGGCTATCATGACGCCGAAAAGGGTATTAGCTGCCTAAGAATCTCTATTGATGCCTAGAAGGTCTATGAGTTGCCTACATGGATATATTGACACCTAAGAAGGCTATGTTCTTCCTAACATGGCTGTGTTGTTTCTTACGAGGTCTATGAGTTGTCTATAAGCTATGTTGATGTTTAAGAGAGCTAGGTGCTGCCTATGGGGATATATTAAAAACTAAGAGGGCTATGTAAATGCCTACGGTGCTAGAGGACTACCTATAGGGGTGTATAGACGTATTTTCACCTTCCGAGCTTATGATGGCAAGAGTACGTGGTCTTGTGTGTTTTTTATACCTGTTGAGCTTAAGGGGGCTCGGTTAGGTTGTTGTTTTATTATTGATGATATGTTTAGGCTTAGGAGTAGGTCAATACACTTATCCTTATTTATTTATCAGAATATTCAAGTATATTATGATTCCTGCTCATAGTCTTTTTCCTTTCATACTCTGTACATTATTTAGTACTGACCCCGATTTCCTTGGGGTGCTACATTAGTGCATGCAAGTATTGATAGACGACCCAGTAGACCTCCTGAACAGCAAGATTGACTTCTATCCGGTTGGCTAGACCCTTTCTCTGGAGCTTCCTGCGTTTGGAGGTCTATTATCTTTTGTTGTATATATTTTTATGGGTAGACTGGGGCCCTATCACACTAATATTTACTACTCATAGAGGCTTGCAGACTAGTGTGTGGGGTGTATAGCTATATTTTCTCAATGCTAGCCTAACTTGTTGATTTGATGAAGCTTGTGAGCTTTTTGATGTATTGTCTTGATATATAACTGCTTTCAGCTTTTTTATTGGGATAATGGTGGCCTTGACGTCCCAATCAGGACTTTTGTACTAGTTTTTATTTCTTTATATGAACTCTTTGGAGTAGCTATTTCGTTTATATATTTGTTGACTTGGGTCTTTGCGGGTGAGGGTATAGTTTTAAGTCGAGATATATCAATTTGTTTTCTTGATTGTGTGTGGCTGCCATGCGCTTGTACCAAATGGTTCAGCAGGGTCAGCTCGAGCCTGAGTTTTGCATTAGGAACCAATTGCACACCTTGAGTTTGGGGTGTGACGATAAATATACAATAACATTTACATAAAGAGAAACAACGTACTTCACAATTCTTAATTATCCCAACTATGTCAAGTAGTTGGTCCTCTCATGGAACCCAAACCCAAACTGTTAGTGCACAAGAATGTGGTACCCGATCCTATAGTTATGCTAGAATATGGGAATCCAATACAAGTTAGTTATGCCAAAACGTGGAAATCTGATCCTGTTAGTTATGCCAAAACGAGGTAATCCAATCCCAATTAGTTATACCGGAACATGAAAATCCAATCTCAGTTAGTTATGCAAAAATACCCCATAATTACATCAAAGAAGTGATTCATGGATGGCATATAAGTATTCATCCATCTTATTTATAACAAGTATGAATGAACAATTCATCACATGGGAGTAGAAAATATAATACATCAGACGATCATAGAAGCGCAACGATCACCTCCCAAGGGGTTCCAAATCATGCACCTCATGCAAACCCTAATTCGACCATACTTAACCCTCATTCATCATCTAAGGTTTATTTTTTAGGTTTAAATTTAAAAGCAAATTGTGCATGAAGGCCTACAAATAAAACCTACCATTGATTCACATATGTTACTCAATGTGCAAAGATTTAAACTAATCCATTTACAAAATCAAGCCTACCTGGGTACCAAGCAGTTGCACAGAGTTTTTGACTTTGATTTTTTTTGGGGCTTCGTGATGGTGAATTTTTCCAAGAATCAGCAAATTTATCCATCCAAATGCTATAAATCTCCTTCTCCTTCATTCCTATTCTTAGAGCAGCTTTTCTTAGGTTCAAAGGTATTTTACGATAGAGAAAATATGATTTCTTGTAATTTATGTGTTGCCTCACCTATCCTGCTGTAGCGCCTGCTTACCTCGCCCAAGTGCTGTTGTCGTAGCGTCATCTTTCCTTCAAAAGGGGATAGTGTCCTAGAATGTCCAAAAATTTTTGTTTATTCTAAACAATGACGGTATGAGTTTGTTACAGTAAATATCAATTCACCCCTCGCACCCCACCACACTAACATATAATGGATCACTAGGATAAATACAAGGAATATAAGGATAAATACAAAAAAAATGAGTTCTTAAAGTTTTCAAGAGTCTGAATCAAACAGTTTTACTTTTTTTTAAGGCTCAAGCTACAATTTTAGTAAAGAGTAGTGAGTTGAGTTTAAATCTCAGAAGTTATAAGGGAACTAAGATTCCCTAAGAGTTAAATTTCAACTAAATAAAAGTGCAAAGAGTGAGTTCATTTCTCAAAAGCTATATGGGAACTAAGTAGTTCCTAAGTGTTCTAAATGTTTTCACATTTTGAAAAAGAGAGGAATCTAGACTTTTACATAGCCTTTGACTAGTTTTAGAATATAGGAACTATGATTTACAAGAGAGCTTTTAAAGCTAAGTTTGAGTAATTACCTCAAACCAAAGAACAATTTGTTTTAAAAACATATGAGCTAAGTATTTTGGGAGTAGTATGAAGAACTGATATGCGGATGCGAGTTCATATCAACTCAAGTGTCCATAAACCATGTAGCTAGCATGGACATATAAAGGTTCATACTTTTTAGATGATTCCTTAGTGCTTTTTAGTATAGACTACTGGATCCAATTAGTAGTTCAGGTTCTATATCAACGGCAAGGTATAGAGCGGTTCTTTTGCAACATGAGGTAAGACATTGTACCATCACTTAGGCTCATAGTTTTGGTTTTTGGTTAGAGAACCTCCCACAAAAACTATATTACTTTCATATATAAGTAAAATTGAGTTTATTATTGTATTACCTTTAATGAACTAATTGTTTACACTGTTTTGCAAACTTTATATATGTATTGAATGTGTCTTTAATACTTTATGTTGAGTTATGACTTCTTGAGTTTAGAAGATCCAAGCAAGTTCATTGTTAATCCTTTCTAGCTTAGTTGTTATTGTTTAAAATTCCAACTATCATACTGGACATTCAATGTACTGATGCCTGTTTGTCAGCATAACCTTATGATGTAGACGGATATAACTAGGATCAATATCCAGCGCCTTGTTGATCCAGCTTGAGCATTCAGAGTAAGTGGTGAGCCTCCTTGAGTACTCTTTAATAGCTTTTACTTCGTACTTTCATTGTGGAATGTTGTGAGGTTTTTCCCAACATTCATCTTATTAGTAGTAGAGGCTTGATAAACAGATGGATAGTAAGATAGTTCAATTTTAGTATCTTTTATCTTACATGTTAGATGTTTTAACTTTGGGACTTAAGTTTGGCGAAGTTAATTATTTAAATTATATTCTCATGAGAATGTTCCATATTTATACATAAGTTAAGTTAAGTCATCTGTTGAGTTAAGTGAGCCAGGCCAAGGTTTTTCAAGGGTCGTTAGGTTCCAGCCACATCCAGGGTGCAGGCTCCGGGCGTAACAAACTTTTATTAGAGCACAGAGTTCAAGAGTCCTAGGAAGTCTATGAATTCGTGTATGTATAGTCTTAGTAATCGGTGTGAAGCGTGCCACATCTATGATTATGAGGTTGTAATATTCAGGAATTTCTCCCTTGTTTCATACTCACTTCGTGCATTAGAGTTATCCCTAAAATTTTCCCTCTAATTTGTGCTTGCGCGTGTTTTAGATCTACTTGCCTCCACGAAGAGCAGTCAGAGGTCGTCCAGACAGAAGAAATGTAGAAGAGCTGGTGGTACCAAATGTACCTCAAGTGCAATCTCAAGGAAAAAGTACCAATATAGAGTTACTTGAAGCAATCCGGATGCTAGGCCAAGCGGTGACTAACTAGGTTTGTCAATAGGGAAGAGCTCGACAGTAAGGGGATGACACCTCGAGTATTCGTGTGTTCCTAAGAATGAATCCTCCTAGCTTCACTGGTTCGACCACTACGGAGGATCTGGAAAACTTTGTGGAAAAGTTGAAGAAGGTCTTCGATATGATGCATGTGGTAGATGCTGAGAGCATTGAACTTGCCACATATCAAATGAAGAATAAGGATAGGACTTGGTTTAATTAGTAGAAGGAGAACAGATATGAGGATGCACAACATCCAAGTTGGGCTTGGTTTGAAGAAGCCTTCTTCGGGATTTTCTTCCCCCGATAACTAAAGGAAGCAAAGGTAAGAGATTTCCTTACTTTTAAACAGGTCTCCTTGATTGTTCATATGTATGGTTTAAAGTTCACACAATTGTCTTGTATGCTCCGGAGATGGTTAAGGATATGAGAAGCAGAATGAGCTTGTTTATTGCTGGCTTAGGTTTTGCTTGAAGCAAGGAAGGTAGGGCTGCAATGTTGATAGGGGACATGGAAATTTCAAGGTTAATTGTCTATGTGCAACAATTTTAAGAGGAGAAATGAGGGACACATAGGAGTTCAAAAACAAGAAAGCAAAGACTGATAATGAGTCTGGTCAACATAAGGTTGGTTCAAGTCGACCATAATTTTATTAAGAAAAGGGTTATGCACCATCATCATTTAGTGCACTTGCGCCCAGAAATAGAGGTGAGTATAATGGACAAAATTTGCAAAACTTTAAGGCTAGACAAGCCCTGTCACTAGGTAGTGTGGTAGAAAGGGATGTTTTGCTCCGGCATGTGGTAGGTGTCGTAGAAACCACGTTGCTAGGTGTTGTGATGGCCAGACGGGTTGTTTCAAATGCGGTCAAGAGAAGAACTACATGAAAGAGTGTCCTAAGAATAAACACGGATGTGGAAATCTAGGCAATAGAGCCCAATTTTAATCAGTTGCTCCACCATAAAGGGCTGCACCTAGAGGAGCCACTTCTACTACTGGCAGAGAGGCAAACCGTCCCTATGCAATCGCTATCCACCAAGAGAAAGAGAACTCTCCATATGTTGTAACGGGTATGATCCAATTCTGTACTTTTGTTGTTTATGATTTGTTAGACCCTGTAACAAATTTTACGTTTTGTAACTCCTTATGTTGCAAATCAGTTCGAGATTATTCTTGAAAAACTTTATGAACCCTTCTGTGTTTCTACACCTGTTAGGGAGTCTATTCTAGCTGAAAAATCTTACCGTGATTGTCCAATTTCCATCATTCACAAGAACACTTTGGCTGATCTAGTAGAGTTATACATGATAGATTTTGATGTCTTTCTAGGAATGGACTGACTTTATACTTGTTATGCATCAATAGACTGTAGAACTTGAGTTGTCAAGTTCCATAATCCTAATGAGTCAATCATATAGTGGAGTAGTAGCACAGCAGTGCCTAAGGGTCATTTCATTTCGTACCTTAAGGTAAGAAAGTAATTTTAAAGGGGTGTATCTATCAATTAGTTCGAGTTAATGACAAAAGTTATGAGGTACCTTTCCTTCAGTTAGTTTCTATAGTGAAAGATTTTCCAGAAGTCTTTCCTGATGATCTACCTGATTCCCTTCAAAAAGAGAGATAGACTTTGGCATAGACATCATTCGTGATACTCTTCCTATCTCTATTTTTCCATACAAAATGACACCAGCCGAGTTAAAAGAGCTAAAAGAATGTCACACCCCGAGACATGGACACGGGACCTAAGACCATAGGTGATCCCAAGCTAACCCTGCTCACATGATCATGAGCATACTAAAGAATATAAACTGTTATGAAAGCTAAATCATTATTTAAATGAAAAGATGGAGAATACCCATATTCTATAACTGAGATATTTGAATACAATGAGTTTAATACAAAGGAAATATTAAATCAATACTAAGCTAAAACTAACTATGTCTGAAAATAGCCTCTAAACTAACTAGAAATTCTGCGACAGGCTCCAACTAAGTCTAGCAATAACTGAAACTAAAGGACTAAATACTAAAAAGAAATTCATGATTATTGTCCTCGGAGAATGAGGACTCACCACTTAATTTGCTGAACTGGAGTTCGGAAATTGATCTAAGAGCGATCTGGATGCAAAGAACCTGAACCTATATCATGAGAAGACGTAGCTCGCATACGCATCTTTTCTTGAAGGTACCGAGCATGTAAAATAGAATACAGCTGAAATAAAACATAATTGAACAAGTACAAAAGCAAGTATACTGAATTTTGAGCAAACTGGATGCACTAACCAATTTATAACATGCTGAAACTGAATACTAAATATACTGATAAATGGTCATTGCAAGAGAGTCTGAATGAACTATGGGAGCTACTAATAACTGATAATAAAACCACATGAGCTAAATGTGGAGTCCGATGTGTACGCCCATCGATAGGTACCGATATACCCTACAAGAGGTATAAAGGCATGCTGGAGTGACCACCAAACTGATACCCACAGAGGGGAATTACAACCTACTTGGCTAGTAGCTCAAGGACTAAGTGGGTACGTTGAACCTTAGTCTAACTCGGTATTATGTTAGTCCCAATGAATTAAGTGATTAACATATTATGACTGAATTTCTGTAAATACTGAATAGCTCAAAACTGAACATGCAAACTGAGAATACAACAATTAATATGGAAATTATGCTTTTATAACTGAGGAATATATATCTGAATAATTGAAATATGTAACCTAGCATGTGTAATTCAAGAACTAAAGAAATATAGAGCTAGGGTTTTTGAATAAATGCGACAAACTGAATAATAACTTTACAATCTGATCTGGAACATATATTTAATAAATTCATGAAGTTTTATCGAAATTCTAGAAACCCTAGGTGTAATCATGATAAGATAATCAAAAACTGATTGGAAACTAGGGACCCATTGCGTGAAAAAAACCCACTAGTGAAATCCCACATGCGTGGTGATGAAATTCACGAAGAAATATTTAGATTTTGCGGCTGGAACTACTGCAACCTTGCTGCGTTCTTGAAGTAGGGTTCTCGACCTTTTTATCCTTTCTTTCTTCTTATTTTCTATGTTTTGTTTAATGATTTGTCTTAGGTCAGTTTTAGTTATATTTCTAGGATTAAACTGACTAAAATATCATGATTTACGATAAAACGTCGTATCTTAGGGTTTAAACAAAGTTGAAAAATACCAAAAGACCCCTGAGTTAATTGCTCTCGGACCAAATGACGACCTGGACTGACGGTCCGTCGTTCAATAGACGGTCCGTCGTTTGGGTCCGTAGGTTTGCTCTGTTCGAGAGGTCTTTACTAAAACAGGCATAACGTTTTACTCAGAAGTTTAATTTTAGAAAGGTTGGAAGCTATGGAAAGCTAATTCAATTATCTATTCGTAAGTATGTCATGTGATACCTAATTAATTTTGTGCAAAGATTTATGACCAATTAAATTTGACCCAATTGAATTCCCCCTTTAAATATCTGTTAATTTCCATCGGTCAGACCAACGGACCATAGATAGAATGAAGGTCTGTGTTGGTCAACCATGGTTCGTATCAGAGAGTGGGTGAATGGGTGTGTCCATCGATGGACACAGATTATTGAACGTAGTCTGACTTATGGAATGTAGGTCTGTCCGTCGATTAGGATTTAGCCTAATTTGCTAAACTGAGTTTTTTTGGGGCTTCTGACTCAATCGACGGATGTGCAGGATGGACTGCGGGTCATGCTATGCTCCGTTAATTGAGATCCCTGACTGCACCTGCAGATTTTCTGAAAAGCTGATTTTTGGTCTGTTTTGGATACGAGGTGTTATAAAGAAAAATTGAAAGATTTATTAGATAAAGGCTTCTTTCTACCAATTGTCTCAACTTGGAGCGCTCTAGTCTTGTTTTTAAGGAAAAAGGATGGTTCCGTCACGATGTGTATGGACTACCACCAATTAAATAAGGTGACCATCAAGAATAAATACCCTCTTCGAAGGATAGATGATCTTTTTGACCAGCTTCAGGGTGCTTCATGCTTCTCGAAAATTGATCTTAGATCAGGCTACCATTAATTTAAAGTTAGGGAATATGACATTCCAAAGACAACTTTTTGAACAAGATATGGACATTATGAATATTTTGTTATGTCCTTTGATCTGACCAATGTGCCTACAACGTTCTTGGACCTTAAGATCTGTTTGTCATCTTGTTCATTGATGACATACTGATATATTCAAGGAATGAAGAAGATCATGTTAGTCACCTCAGATTGTTCTACGGGATTTGAAAGATAAGGAGCTATATGTCAAGTTCTCCAAATGTGAGTTTTGGCTTATGTCGGTGACATTATTGGGCCATATTGTTTTTGGTGATGGGATTAGAGTTGATACCCAAAATATAGAAGTAGTCAGAGATGGCGTAGACCCACATCTTCAACAAATTTAAGGAGTTTATTAGGTTTGGCTGGCTATTATAGGAGATTTTTTGAAGGTTTTCATCTATCTTGTCTTCTTTCACCAAGGTAACTAAAAAGACAGTCAAGTTTCAATGGTGTGAAGCTTGTGAGAAATTCTTTCAGGAATTAAAAATGAGATTAACTACCGCTCCGATTTTGACCTTGCCAGAGGGTACTCAAAGTTTTGTGGTGTACTGTGATACATCAAGATTTGGTTTGGGATGTGTGTTTATGAAGAATGGAAAGGTTATAACTTATGGCTCAAGACATTTCAATGTTCATGAGAAGAATTGTCCAACTCAGACATAGATATGGCTGCAGTAGTGTTTTCTTTGAAGATATCGCGTCACTACTTGCATGGTGTTCATGTTGACATGTCCAATGATCACAAGATCCTCCTATATGTGTTCACTCATAAGGAGCTTAATCTCAGACATGGAGGTGTTAGAATTACTCAAGGATTATGATATGAGTATTCTTTAGCACCCTAGTAAGGCTACTGTAGTTGTTGATGCCTTTAGTAGGTTATCCATGGGGAACACCGCCCATGTTGAAGAAAAAAATAGGGATTTAGTTAAGTATGTGCATAGACTCGCACGCTTGGGAGTCAGCGTTGTGGATTCCACATGAAGAAGGATAGTGGAGACTAATAGTGATGAATCATCACTAGTTTTGGAGGTGAAATAAAAACAAGACCAAGATCTGTTTTTGCTTGACTTGAACGCAAATGTTCATAAGAAAAGAGTATTATTTTTTAATAAGAGGGAGATGGTGTGCTGAAGTACCAAGGTAGATTATGCGTACCTAGGGTGGACAGAATCCAAGAGAGGATCATGGATAAGGCTCATAGTTACAGGTATTCCATTAATCCAGGTTCCACCAAGATTTACCGCGATTTGAGAGAGGTATATTGGTGGAAGACATGAAGAAATATATTGCTGAGTTTGTTGCCAAGTGCCCAAATTTCAAAAAAGTGAAAGTAGAGAACCAATGGCCTGGAGGCTTGGCTCAGACTATAGAACTTCCGGAATGGAAGTGGGAGATTAATAATACGGAATTCATCACAGGCCTGGCAAGATTTCTCAGCCATCATGATTCTATTTGGGTAGTTGTCGATAGAATGACAAAATCAGACCACTTTTTGCCATTAAAGATTACCTATTCAACCAAGTATTATGCTAAGTTATACAGTCAAGATGTAGTAAGACTTCATGGAGTTCCGGTCCCCAATTTTTCAGATAGAGGTGCATAATTTACTGCGAAATTCATGAAATCTTTCTAGAAAGGTTTAGGTTCAAAGATGAACTTAAGCACTGCATTTCATCCTCAGACGGATAGATAAACAGGTCGTACTGTTTAGACCTTAGAGATATGTTTAGATCTTGTGTGATAGACTAAAAAAATAATCAGGATGATCACATACCTCTCATTGAGTTCTCCTAATAAAAAATTATCATTCAAGAATCCAAATGGCTCCATATGAGGCATTTTATGCGAAAAGATACAAATTTCCTATTGGGTGGTTCGAAGTTGGTGAAGCAAGGTTATTGAGACCAGATTTAGTTCACCAAGCCATGGAGAAAGTTAAACTAATTCAAGAGAGATTGAAAATGACATAGAGTCGCCAAAATTCTTACACATATATTAGGAAAAGGTCGTTAGTTCTTGAGGTGGACGATTGGCCTTGGTGTATCTTAAAGTTTTACCCATGAAGAAAGATATGAGGCTTGGTAAGAAGGGGAAACTTAGTCCACGATATATTGGCCCTTATAGAATCTCAAAGAGGGTTTACGATGTAGCATATGAGTTGGAGCTACCCCAAGAGATAAAAGTGGTTCATAAAGTATTCCATGTGTCTATGTTAAAGAAATGTCTGGGTGATCCTTCATTGATTGTATCAATTGACAATGTTGGGATTAAGGATAGCTTATCCTATGAGGATATTCTGGTTCAAATTTTCCATCGTGATGTACCCAAGTTCAGGACTAAGGAAGTGGCATCAGTCAAGGTCTTTTGCAGAAACCAATTTGTTGAAGAAGCAACTTGGGAAGCTTAGGAGGATATGAAGAAGAGATATCCACATCTCTTTGATATGGAGAGAATGCATATCAAGGTACTAAGTTCTCTTCTTAGCACTTTATAAGTCTATGTGTAAACATGTATTACTTGCTTTGTTGGTTGAGTGCTTAAATAATGTTACTACCCTTAGCCTAGTGGAAAAATTCTCATTCGATGACAAATGTTTCCAAAGGGGAGATATTGTAACATCTCGTAAACCGAAATAGCTATGATTAAACAAAGAATCTTAGAATGGTTATTTCTTGATAGAATAGGAGAAATCTTGAAAATTTCCCAAGTGTAAAAGCAAGTTTTGGTAAAAATACAGCCATAACTTCTAGCTCAAAATGAGTTAGCGTCAGTTCTTTAAATGGTTGGAAATCCCTTGAAGAGATATTTTCGACGTAGTCGAGTTTGTGTAATTTCAATATCATATGAGGGAGATATGCTATCGGAAGTTGGGTAATTGGATTAAGGAAAATCCAGTCCGAATTTTAGTAAGGGAAAAGTCATGTTTTAACCTTACTGTTTCCTAATTTTTTTTAAGGGTTCATTAGGGGTAAAATTAATTCTTAAGTCCATTTATAGAATATTGAATACGCTTAGGACTTGGGAAAAAAGATAAGAGAAGAAGGAGAAAAGAGAAAAAGAACAAGATTTCGCCATGATCATTAAGTGAGTTTCGTCAAAAGTGATCCCTTTTAGGTATGTGAGATCTTTCTGTGATGGATTATTCCACCCACACAACAATATTCTTTGTTCAGCGTAACTAGAGTACATTGTATGATGAACATTGAAATTTTTTATGAAAAACCGTTGAATTCTTGTTAGTTGAGTTCTAGTATACCTTGGGTTGTTTGATTTGTGTTTCTGGGTAGTTTTACAAGTTTAAACTATTAGGCATTGAGTATTTTAGAGATCGTAAGTGTTTGGGCTGAGATCCATGGGAGTTTAGAAGGTTTAGAATTGAAAATAGGAGAAGAGAAGTCGAAAATCCCGTCTGATAAGACTTGGGGCACTGCGCCTGCCAGAGCCCCTCAGGGCAGCCTATGTTGACAAGGCCTGGCACGCGACGCCAGCCAGAGCCCCTCAGGACGGTCTATGTAGGTCAGGCTCTAGCGCACCATGCCTCTCAGAGCACAAGGCTCACCTAGAGATCTCATTCCCCCCCCCCCCACATCTTTTCGTACAAAGTTCCTAAGTGATGTACCTGCAAGTCCTAGTTGATTCCAACACTCTAAAATAAATCTAAAGATCATGAAATCATCCATAAACATGAGATCATGGTTCTTGAATCTATAATCCAATTCAAGCAAAATTAATATCAAAGTCAAAGAAGTTAAGAGTCAAGTCTAAACGATAAGAAGTAGCAAATCAAAGTGAGTTATTAAATTTTTCAAGAGTGTTAAGAAAAAAATACTTTGTTTTAAGTCTCAAGCTACAAGATGAGTAAAGAGTAATGAGTTGAGTTTAAATCTCAAAAGTTATAAAGGAACAAAATATTCCCTAAGATTTAAGTTTCAAGTAAAGATAAGAGTAAATAGTGATTTCATTTCTCAAAAGCTATAAGAGAACTAAGTAGTACCTAAGATTTATAAATGTTTTTTTTCACATTTTGAGAAAAATAGCAAGCTAGACTTCCAAAGGTCCTTTGGCTAGTTTTATAAAATGGAAACTATGATTTCCAAGAGATATTTTAAAGATAATTTTGAGCAATTACCTCAAACCAGAGAAGATGTTGTTTTAAAAACTAATGAGCTACGTATTTTGGGAGTAGTATTTAACACCAATATGGGGACTCGAGTTTATATCAACTCAAGTCTCCATTAACAATGTAGCCCGTATTAACATATTAAGGGTCACACTTTTTATATGATTCCTTTGTGATACCACTTAGTAGTTCAGGTTCTATACCGACGACAAGTTATATAGCCTTCCTCTTGTGACGTAAGGTAAGACGTTGTACCATCACTTAGGCTCATAGTGATGGTTGTCAATTAGAGAATTTTTCACAAAAACTGTATTACTTTCATAAATAAGTAAAGTTGAATTTATTATTGTATTACCTTTAATGAACCAAGTGCTTACATTGTTTTAAACGTTTATATAAATATATATAATGCATGTGTCTTTACTGCTTTATATTGAGTTATGACTTCTTGAATTGAGTAGAGCCAAGGTATGTTCATTCTTAATCCTTTGAATCTTAGTAGTTGTTGTTTAACATTTCAACTCGCATACTCGGACATTCAATGTACTGATTTTAGTTGGCTTGCATCGTCTTATCTTATAGACTCATGTGATTAGGATCAGCATCCAATGCCTCGTTGATCCAACTTGAGCATTCAGAGTCAGTGGTGAACCTCCTTGCATTCTAGAGGACTCTTTAATTTTTTTCTTTCGTATTTCTTTATGGAATGTTGTGGGATTTGTCCCAACATTCATCTTATTAGTATTAGGGGCTTCATAGACAAATGAATAGTCAGATAGTTCGGTCTTAGTATCTTTTATCTTACATGTTAGACGTTTTAACTTTGAGAATTTAAGAGCCATTTTTGCTAATTAATTATTTTTAAAGTATTTTATCATGAGAATGTACCTGCTTTATACTTGAGTTAAGTTAAGTATTCCATTGAGTTAATTGAGCCATGACAAGGGTTCACTCAAGGCCAACAAGGGTCGTTGGGTGCCGGCCATGTCAAGGGAGTAGGCTCCAGGTGTGACAACCATACAAAGTACTAGTAATACACAATGCTAATACATATATTATTTTTTCAAATACACTCTATCAAATGACACCTATGTTTTTCGCTGAACGAAATGTGGAAAAGATAAAATATCAATGCAAGATTTAATGTCATAAGTACAAGAGCCTCTAAAATATAATTAGTTGCGTGTGTGTATAGATGATAGTTTAAAGTAGTAACTGTAAAAGTTTAAAATTGTTACAAAATTTGCAATGTCTTAAATCAAGTAGACTATTAGAACTATAAGACAAAAAAATTCTTCATAGCAAATGATAAATGGAATAGTATTGACTATACAACTATTTCTGTTTAATCTCTATGGAATAATAGACTCTTTTTTTTTTTACTTTTACAAATATTGATGTAACATTTTAACAATCCCATCAATAATTTTGAAATTATAGTACGTAAGAAATTATTAGTGTTTCACTAATAGAATGTGCTATAAAATGTTATTACAAAGTAAAAAATATAGCTTAATATATATAACAAATAAAATGAGATAAGGAATAAGTATCCCTATATTATGACTAGAATTTCAGTGACATACCTTCCCCAAACTAAGGTTCTTTATCCTCTTGAACTAGTAATATATTTATATAAAAGCGAACCCTACGGACGCCTACGTGACACCACCATAAATCAGCATTCCCTTTCAAATTTATTTATTTCCAAAGTACCATTCCAATTTCATGAAAAGTTGCGACTTTTATGAAAAAATGTTACTTTTTATAAGAGCTGCGACTTTTATGAAAAAATAGGTACTTTAATGAAAGATTGTGATTTTTCTAAAGGGTTGTAGCTATTGCAAAGTGTTTTGACTTGTTACCTTTCCGATAAGGCACACTAAACATTTGTTCACGGTACACTATGTTGTCTATAAATAGAGGAATTTTGTATCACTATAATTTGTAGGTTTTTTCTCGCTATAGGGTAGTCAAATTCAAATACATTATTGAAGTTTTAATGAAGTTTGTTTCATTCTAGAATGTTTTCATGGAGCTTAATCTTTACTATAAGTCGTAGTGATTCATGTAACTATGACAATTTTTTTCTAATTTTGATGACATTTTGTTAACTCTGTTAAAGTATCAACAAGGATGATCAAAAAATTCTCTTATCTTTTGTCTGTTTCTACACATTTCTTCATACAAACAAAGAAAATTAAATGCAATCGCAATGTGATACGCTGCGGAAATGGTTGATGGTTGAATTCATTACATTTGGTTCTTTAGCAAGCAATTCTTTTATTTATATCAATATTATTTTTATATTTTTTTTGAATTTAAATACATTAATTAAGCTTCTTATAAAGTGTGTTTCATTTCTCAATATTTTCTTCCTCCTATTTCATGAAGTTCAAGTTTTTACTATAAATCATAGTGATTCATGTGTCTATTGTAACTTCTTTTTGCAATTTTAGTGACTTTTTTTTAATTATGTGCAATATTCTAGAGAGGATGATTGAAATTTTTTCTTCTCTTTTGTCCCTCTCTACAAGTTTTCATCATATAATTTTTGGAAAAACAGCTTGTGGGTTGTGGTAAATTTGATAGCACACAACAATCAATATTTGATAACTAATACGGAACAAATGATGAAGTTTGTTAAAAAACCAAAATGATTGGTCTTTTGTTTGCCACAATAAGTATATTATTTGGATTAAGTTTTCTTGGGTACAAATAATTTGTATGTCATTGCACCTATGCCATATTTTTTCTTCTCTTCTTTTTGGGCATATAAGAGATCTTGCTTTCATAAAACTAAAAAATTTCCAAAATACACTATGAAAAAAATATTTTTTATCGGCAATATATATGCACGTTCAGGAAGAGTGCTACAACATTTACCGACACTAATTAATTGTCATTGGATTTAATGTTGCTATAGACTTTAGGGACATTTATACAGGGTATCAATTGCGTTTGGAAATTCATATGTAGCGATAGTTAAGTTATTAATTATCGTTAAAGTGATAACTCATTCTTTGATAACATTTAAAAAATTTTGATAAAGAAATAATAATTCTTTCTTTTGGCTTCTTTCAATTAACATTGTGAACTATAAACTTGGAAAAAAACCTAAAGACTATCTTTTTGAAAAACATATTAAGCGACATGTCTTTTTCTTTTTGATTGTTAGGAAAGTAAGATCGTCTTTATTATTATTTTTCTATATTTATGAGTTACACAGCTCACAAAATTATGTTGTGAGATTTAATATGTTATATCTAAAAATTTTGTTTAGTATATGTCGTTGTGAACATTAAGATGTCACCTAGTGCTTGTTTGGTAATTGCATTGGTTTTTTTAACTCCATACTATGACCATAACAATAACTATGATTCAATCCAAATAAGTTAAGGACGGTGAATGAGAACATACAAATAGTAGTTACTATTATGAGATAATGACAAAAAAATATTTATGATAATAACAATTTTAGGGTCATTTTTAGCATATACTTGATTTGGCATACAATGATAAAAACGAGACTGATTGTGGTTCATAATAAAGGAGTTCAAGGTCGTCCATTTGAATTTTATTAATTCTAATCTTGTATGGAGGTGATGTTCCACTTTACTTGGGAGTGTTGTTGTTCGACGTTTTTTTGTTTGTTTTTTAACGTCTGATTTTGTTCATTATAACTTCTTGAAATTTAAATTTTTTTTATTGCATGTAACCAACTATTTCTAGGGAGATTTTCTTATATTTCTTTTTTATAATTAAAATCTATCTATGACTCATAATATTTGTATAACGCATATGAAAATTTTAAAAAAATATAGCATTTTAAAATTTTAGAGGAACTCATTTACTTCAGATCAGATGCTTTTCACGATGTAATGTATGTATAGATACGAATATTACTGAATGATCATATGTAACCTTAATAAAATAGTCAATCTTATTTTAAAAATTTTAATAGCTTTTGACTTACGTTAAAAAATTTGTGACTGCATCAAGTTGAGGCATGTGGGATATGTTTGGATGCCACGTTTAAAAAAAAAGAGTACAAAATTACAAAAATGAATTCGGGGTGTAATAGGACCTCTGTGTAGTTAAGGTTTGACTCTGAAATTCTAGTTATAGTCTAAGGGGTACTTGTGCCTTATGCTGAAAAAAAGTTATAGAACTTATTTAAAATATTCGGAGTTGTCTTGCTTATGTTCTTTTCTTCATTGATGAATGAAGATTTTATAGCATTCGGAAATTTTTTTCATAGAAGAAAATTCTACAATTCGAGGTTCTGGTAGGAAATTGTATAATTGAAAAATGTATGATCTCATAATTTTATATGTATGAGTAAAAGATTATTCAACATAAACTTGAGAGGACATAAAAGTATGATTGCATAAAATTTTCATTGAATTAGTAAAGAGATTCAAGGTATACCTCTTTAGTTTTTTTCCTATGCAATGGTGAGAGTTTGACATATTTTTGATGTCTTTATAAAAGATTACTTAATGAGGAGAATTTTATATAAATTGATTATCCGATTTAATCGATAAATGATGAAAAACAAAGAGTTTGATAGAGCTTACAAGGCCATAAATTATTTATAAATGAATGATAACAAAGAGGTGGCAACATTTAATTTGTGAAGTTTGTAATCTAAGGGTGATAGAAAATTATTATTTAATGTTCAATTAGATATTTTATTCTATATCAATTTATTGTAGGAAACAAATTTTATTCAAATTTTGATCTTCTTTTATATATATACACACACAAACACTATTTTTTTTTAACTCCAAAGATATTTTCTAAAATAAAACACCAAATTTTTCTTTACTTTTTTGTATTGGTCGTTCCCTTTTTTTTATTATAGAATTCAATTTTATATATAATTGTTTAAAAAATATATAAGATATGCTAATCATTTAGAATTACACCAACTTCTTTGTTTTTGGCCTAATACGTCAACTGCTTATTACCAGCTTAATCACATCTATCCTAACTTTTAATTTTTACTTACGCTTAAATGTTGTTCACTTGTACTTGGTCAATTCCACGAAGCTTTAATAGCATTTTAAAGACGAATGATGTACACTTGTTGGTCTACGCTTCGTCCTTCTTGGTGATGATAATAAAGATTGTAATCGTAAATTATTTTTATTATGACAAAATAGTGTAACACTTTAATTATAATAGGTTAATTCAAAAAACTAATGTGTATCATGGATACTAAATAAATTCTTATTGTTTGGCGTTGTTGACAAATTTTATGTAGACGAATCTTTTTATAAAAAAATGTTTATTAATAAAGAGAATTAACGTGTAGACTAGCTATATTGTGGAAAAAAATGATCTAGTCTAGATGAACATTTAATGATTAATATATACTAATTTACTTTTTTATATTCTTTAATGCTAATAAGGAATACCTATTTACTCTAAAATATGTTATTTCATGGAGTTGCATAAGCGGCTTGCACTAAAAATCAAAACAAAAATATTTGTTCAGGCTCAATCAAGCCCAAACTAGAAGAAATATAATGAATGGTAAACACTCAATAAAAAAAGGCCAAGATAAAATGGCCCATGCCAAAAAGAAGCCTTTTGCTACATCAACTACTATATTACTAGGGTTTTCAATAGATAATCCATAATTTAACTTCTCAACATTCTGTCTCTACTGAATAAGTCGATGGTGAGGAGATTCCACAATATCATTTAGGTTCATGTTCTTCTTTGGATGATCAACACTCATGGCCCTCTTTGGTGTACGTCGATGATTCTCTTCTTGTAGAATTAAGATTTGTTTCCTTCTGTTCTGAACTTATTTTTGCATTTGTAACCTGGGATTAAAAGGTGCATCTATTGATTCCTTTTTTCTATATAGATGATTAGTATTTTGGATCAGATTGTTGTGTATCTCTATGAGTGAATAGAGGATTGTCATCTTGGGTGCCTATTGGCTAGCTCTATATTAGTTTTTCTTTTTATTCATTGTTTGAAATGAATCTAGTTTCTTTTTAAGAGATGGATATGTCTTTTTCGACTTGATTCGAATCTTTTTTCTTTTTAATTGATGGATATGTATTTTTCAGCCTATATTAAGTCTAGTTTAATTTCTATTGATGGACTTCTGTTTTTCAGCTTGATTTAAGTCTTATTTCTTTTTTATTGGTAAATCTGGGTTTTGTTATAACTTGATTTGTGTCCCGTTTCTTTTTTATTGATGGAGTTGTGTTTTTTCCAGCTTGATTTGATTCTAGTTTCTTCTTCAGTAATGGATATGTGTTTCTCATCCTTATTTAAGCGTAATTTCATTTTTATTGATGGATATGTGTTATTCACCTTGATTTGTGTTTAATTTCCTTTTACTTGATGATTAAGAGTTTTCAGCTCGATTTGAGTTTAGTTTATTTTTAATTTATGGATATATGTTTTTTCAACTTGATTTAAGTCTACCTTTTTTTAATCATTGGAATTTTACTTTTCAACTTAATTTGAAGCTAGTTTCTTTTTAATCGGTCAAAAACAAAAATAGATAATATTTAGAAAGTAGTTTGTCATTCCATAGATGACGAGTTAATTAAAAATTACAGCCTAATTAATTTATATGCTAAGTCTAAAAAGAGTCCTACTCGAAGTAGGACTGAAATATCGAGCAACTTCAGGATGACCTAACGATCCATCACGTGCTACACGGTCCAGAAGCATGCAATGGCAAGTATTTAGTTGAATGGAAATGTTATATTTCAATTCCTAGTTAACAGAAAGACTTCACGATTGTGATCACGAACCGTTGCGTGTACCATGATCCATTTTAGCTTATGTGGTCCTTACTTAGCCATGCAAAACATTACTCCTCAATGCATGTCTTTAAGGCGGCAAAAAGATCCAGATCCAAACACCACTTGATCAACTACAAATACTAATGGTATACGAAAATATAGAAAATACTAGCTCAGTGTGAAATTGTGGAATGTAAAAATGAGCGAAAGTGAAGAGGTTGGAATTTCAAAACACTTCTCTATTTAAAACCCTCCAATGCGAGCTCGTTCGACGACATTATTCATATTTGCCTATCCACTCGGTGAAAATCTTGATGGTTCTCACCTCACCGAGTTGTACAAGACCCCCAAATAATTATGGTCCAAATGACTATCTTAATCATGTTCGGTGACTTAGTGGCCAATTGGCTGATGACTTTTTGGGATCACCGGGTTTTACAGGCTCCAAGTTTTAATTGTATTGAGACAAAGGGAGATATAAGTGTGACACCCTAACCTTTTAGGCGACAAAATGATTGGATTATTTGTTTATCAATCTTCATTTCTCAAGCACTTTCAACAGTTGAATATTCACACTCAACACACAATTATTTGAAGAAACAATAATAAAAGCATTAAAACGATTTTGTGTTTCCTCCCAAACAACACCTTAGTTAATTTCATAGCACGTCACAAATTACTCTCAAGTTCTATTAGTAGTTGTTTCTTCACTTTTTTTAGGCTACCAGTCTTTCTGACACGTATAGAGCTCCTTTAGCACTTTATCTATTTGAGAGCCTAGTATCCGAATAAGTACAACGTGGGAGATAGTAATCTGTTTTAACCTCAATATATTCTCCTTTATTTCTTAGAATACCTTATCCTAAGTGGTGGCGTTTCGAATGAGGAATGTTAGCATCTTTTAAGTTTGACCATCCTCTTTGCTCCTCAGCTTTATGTGCTCACAAGGTACGAGATAGAGGTCATCTTTTATGAACAGGAGATTAAGATCTCTAAGTTTTTTTATTATATCATCCATCTAAGTTTAGAGGCCTTCTAAGATGAAATTCCTTTTGGGTTCTTGGTTGGACTTTGTCAAATTATTGAGCAGTAGAAATGCTACCGCATATGGTTTTTGGACTAAACAACCAGGATAATTTGTTCAGCCAATACCCTATTTTCTTTATTAAAATTTTTCAAAAGCACTAGAGAAGAATTATCTCGGGAATTTCATAAGTTGGACATTGAATTAGAAGTGTTCAAATCTAAGACACGACTCATGAAGTTGTTCACCTCCCAAACGTCAAATGGGTAGGATCTTATCCCGGAAGCATATTTAAATGCAAGATTCAAATAAAGTTCACATAAACTCCAAAAGTCTAACAAACAATATCATAATTTATTCCTAGAAAATGAATGTCAATGTACAAAAGCTCTAACAAGGATCATAAGTCTATAATAAATGAATACAACCCAATTAAACATAAGAAAAACTTAAGTACTAGTCTAAGTCAAAACATGTGGACATAAGAAAAAATAAAACTCATGGAAGCCTGGACGTATTGGCTCACCCTTGAATTATAGTGGATCTCTAGTCTTATAATGGTTTTGTCTTAGTAGCCACCTAAAGATTCTCTATAACAGAAGTTTTCAAGAACATACCATATTTCATCCTTTGAAAAATTGTAGGTGCAACAAACAGTCTCATCCACGGACCATAATTTGGCCTATGGTCCGTACTTTAGGTACATAGTTCACCATTTTAACCCTTCACCAAACCCAACTTAAAAAATGGCTAAGTCTCAACCCACGAAATAGACCTACATTTCATAGACCAGGATGGTCTTGGGTGTCTCTCCTTCGGTCGAGGGCCCCTTTACCCAACCCCTGACATGAATCCCGATCGACCAGTACAGTCAGTAGTTGGACCTTCACACCGTAGGTCTGACCGTAGCAGAAGGTTGACATTCAATGTTACCGGAAATTGCTTATTGGGTCAACTTCAAGTTTTTATAACTCTTAGCACAAAAGAATTAAATGACCGATGACCTATGATATGATAAATAATTGAATCCTTTTTGTAACGCCACTGAATTTGCTTAAATCCGAATTTCGAGTAAAAAGTTATGCTGGTTTTAGTGAAGACTTATCGGGCACACATGGACTATGATAATAAACTACGAACTGTATATTTACCTAAGGCCCGTAAGTCCTATCCGTCAACAAATCCGACAAAATTAAGTCAGGGGTCTTTTGGTCTTTTCCTATTTCTTTGCACCCTTAAGCTACGTCATTTAGACTCTAAATTATGAGGTTTTAGTCAGTTTAAGCCTAGAATCATAACAGACCATACCTAAGTCATATCGTTAATCAAAACATAGAAAATAGAAGCAAGAGAGGACAGAAAGATCAAGAACACTATTTCAAGAATGCAACAAGTTTCCATTTGTGCAAGAAAAAAATCGAAATATTTCTCCATAGAAATTCATCACCATGTATGTGGGTTTAACTACCGAAGGGTATACCCTAGAATTTACACGGCGTCGTCCACCTCTCGGAGGTCTTCGACAAGCCTCTTAGCATTCATTCATCGCATTGTCATAAAACTAGTAAAAAATTTAAAAGTTTTCATAGCATAACATAATGCTAGATCATCACTTCATTTGTAAAATAATGAGTACATAGTTACACTCTAAGTGTCATTTGCAATCTTTGACTCAACATCAATAGAATAGAATAGGGAGACGACCCAGACCCTTAAGAACCTAAATGGTTAAACTGTACTATTACATTAACTTAAATAACAACTTGACATAAAGGTTCTTGAATCATAAGAAACACTTGAACTTGAGAATAGCTATCCATTCTCTTCATTCTAGGAACGTTCCTCTAGCCATCACCACATACACTTTGTGTAAAAAGATGAAGAAGAATAGTATTAGTACAAGAATGCATTAAGTATGATAACCATTCAAAACATGATTTAAAGAGGACACTTAGTTAGAAACCATGCATCATGTCCTTATACTAAAACTTCATGAACATTGCTACAATAAGAAAAATATAGTTCACATACATCATATACACATGGATATAACTAATTACAATACTTGAAGCTTTTTTATTACATTAATCAATATTCTAAGGCCACAATCTACACATAAGAACCATAACCTAAGACAACCTCCAAATCTTACTAGTGTAATGTACAAGTAGCATCCCATAATACTACTCACAACAAGTGGGTTTAAGAAGTCACCCTACACTTAGGCACGTCTCATTCTATAACATAGAACACATGCATTAACCTTATATATAAGACCATCATACTTCATTAATGGTCACATTTGAGCTCTTTCATTCATTTAATCTTGGATATAATTTATTTAGTTCCTATTAAAGGTGAACCACCCTCAGTTTCCCTTCACAAGCTTGCTTGAGCAATGTACACATGGAGTCCCATATCCGCACATATACAAGAAAACCTATTTAGAAGACATAAGTTTAATTCTTATGCACCATAATAATTCATGTCTTTACATAAGTAAAGTCAACCTTAACATACATTTATATTTACATACATGAACCATAATCCTTATTTCATAAAGGAACCTAATCATACTTCTTTAGTGTCCACTTGTACAATTTAATAATAGGGTCCATAGTACTACCTACACTAAATATTTCTTCAAGGAATCATGACTAATATTAATAATATTATCTTTGTTTATTTCGTATCTTTAGGGAGACTTAGCCATAATCGACATTGACAATGTGAATAACATGTAATCAAGTGTCATATAACCCCACAACGAAAAAAGGTGTTCTACTTTCCAAGGTAGAACCATACATAATAGCTATCCAGGTGGATCCACTAGCTAGAACCTACGCGGGCACGTAATTAAGAGATTGTGAGATTTCTTGTAGAAACCTGACCTATTGCATTAGTGGAGAGGCTTCTATCTCATAAGTATCACTTGTATGACCCAACCTATTGCATTAGAGGAGGGATATTTTTCTCATTGTACATATCCACTCGGTGATAAGTTTAAAGTCCATTTTTAATATCTTTAAGAGTTTATTTATCATTACTTCATAAAATAGGATTTAGGGACCTGCTCCCTCATACATTAGATAGCTTAATGGTTTCTAAGATGAGAATGAACTTTCATCATAGAACCTACATTATGTGAGAATGTCCCTTTACATAAACCTAACATAGTCTAGTTTAGTGTACAATTAAGGAAACCATCCAAGAGACTCTTTTTTTGCTCGATCATCATTAATGTGCTTCATTCAACTTTCATGTGAGTGTATGTGTTCATATATGAGAAATCCTTTCACATAAACACATTTAGACAACACATGCTCATAATTCATTAATCATACACTTTACATGAATAGCAACAGATAATGGTGCTTATGAGAACTACCCTTTCAATTGACACCATCAATCTATCCTACTCATAATTATGCATGCAATGTGTGTCTACACATAGTGGTCTTATAATGACATAGTAGCAGCCACATTGGTCTCGGGGAAATGATACGCTCAAATCACACATCCCGAAAGAAGTATAAGGGGTCGTAATAAAATAAAATACCCAACTAGTAGGTTGGCGTCGATCCCATTAGGAATATGGTTTAGACTTAATTTTAATTAACAATCACGTCTATTTAAACAAGGTCTTTCTGAAAGCAAGTAATTATAGGTTTTTTTTTTAAACAAGTTTCTTAAACAATTCTAATTTAACAAGTAAGCAAATGTAAATATTGTGTTTTAATCAAGTTTCTGAGACTAACTCATAACTCCATATTCCTAGCAATAGTAATTCTGCCCAATGTTTTGCATGTAAGGTGGTAAGTTATGTATCTCTTAATCCTTGGTCCGACATCTAAAGAATTTGACCCCGTACCTTGGTCCAACTACATGTGTATAAGCTACTAACCCTTACCTTTACCTCATATTAGACATCATAATCGATGTATGTCTTATTTATTTGTTCGCACCAATCAAAACTAGCCTATTAGATATTATCATACTAAATCGATGTTAATAATTCCTACCTCCATCGGCCGGTAAATAGCAATAAGGAGATTTCTAACGCATGAACTCGTTAAAAGGACTTCTAAGAGAAATAATTATCAGTACATGATAAAACCTACTTGAGAATTGCTTATTTTCTAGGTTTACTTTGTCAAATACCCATAGTTCCCACAACCCTAGTTGTAGATTTAGTTACCAATGCAAGTAAGATCACAATTCATGGTTTTTAAGAAAGAATTTATGAAATTACTTAAAAATAGAAAGAAACCTAGAAATTCAACTTTAACTTGCAAGGAAATTGCTCAACACGAATCCAGAAATTGCTTAATTGATAAAAGTTTGCAACAAATATTCTCCCACAAAAAATACAATAATACTTAGCGTTTCTAACCTAAAAATTGAGGTATAAATCCCCTATTTATAGAAAAGATTTTCCTAAAGAAAAAGGGATGAAAATAAGGAAAGTTATTTAGTTGAGGCGGCTTCAATCGACGACCCTACTGACGGACCGTCGATGGAACGACGGTTCATCGACTGCCTCCATCAGTCCAGACTTTGAATCATTTTTCTTCATCGGCTTATCATCTTCTTTGAATGAAATGACGGACCTGTAGTACGATCTATCAACTCATCTACAGTCTATTGATGCTCCTCTGCAGCTTCACACTTAGAATCTTTAAAAGTCAGGTACTGGAACCTTCTGTGAACCAATCGACGGACCGTCATTTGCGCTCATTGCTACACAATTAGTTAGATTTCCCTGATGCTCTCCCTTAGCCTGAACTGCACATTGATGGTCACCACATACGAACCGTCGATTGAATGACGGGCCGTCGATGTCAATAGACGGTCCATTGGTGGCCTTCGTAGGTCGTTTTCTGCAGTTTTTTAGCTGCCTTCTACTTTTCAAAACGAACATCTTTTCTGCAAAACAAACATAAAATCCTGTTAAAACTACAACAAAAGGCTGTATATACACACAAATCTTAAGAAAAATGCATTGTAAACATCCCGTGACCACCGTACATCAACACCCTCAACTTAAATTCATTTTTTATCCTTGAGCGACAAACAATGACTCAAAAAAAAAACATTGGTGCAACAATATATGCTTTTAAGCCCTATGAATCACATGGCTATCAACCCCAAGCCTTTTTTTTAATTTATTGCAGGCTCACTCTGTTAGGTTAAACAGGATAAATCATGCAGATCACATCATGACACAAACTCTCCGTGCCTAGACACCTTTACCATTTTTCCTCTTAAAAAGGTACAAACTTTCTCCTACCGCAACTAGTTCCCACACTTCAAAAGAAATCCTCATTTTTCACTTAATGATTATGAATTTGGGTAAAAGGGTCTTTATTTGACATTCATGTTCAAGAACAAGTTCAAATACACTTAGTACTCTTCGTCATAGGTTTGGCTTTATTTTCACTTCTTAGGTTCACCACACTAGACTCTATGATCACGGTAGGGCTTTCTTGGCTTGGAATGTAGGTTAAGGTTCAGGTAAGGTACATTTGGGTACAAATTTAGTGAATTTTTTCCCTTTTTGACAATACTGCTACGCTTTATACCTCTTTTCGTTACCCTTGACACCCTATTTTTCTTACCTCTTCTTCTTTGCCTTGCTTCCATATTTTTGGATGTGACTCTTACTTCTTTTGCATTTTTTTCTCATTCATATCTCTTCTCTTTCTTTTATTTTATATTTTTGATTTCTTTTTCAATCAATTTATAATTTCACATAATCACATCTTTTGCTTAACTAAGCTTTTTATTTTCAACATTCAACTCTTTTCTACTCATTTTTGGGTCTTCACTTATAATAGCCACCCTCAGCTCATGTATTTTCCATGACCTAACGTACACAATGCCCAATGTAAGGTCATGGCGAAGAAGAGGTTACTTTCTGTATTTGCCACCCTCAATTTAGGCTATTTGCCTATGTAGAGGCACACATATCCAAGTAGGGACTCTGGCCAAAACCTTAGACCCTGGGAAGGTGAGTTGGTGAATAAAAAATTTGTTCTATTACAAGATCAACATATTTTGATCGACAAGGGACAATTCTTTCATTTGGTTATATTCCTCTAGGATAGAAATAGGCTATTTCGAGTAAAGGCATATGATAACTTCCTAGCTTCTAACACAGATTCCCTGCGCAGGACTGACCAGGCAAGTACTAGTTGTGTACCAACTATTTAACATTTCAAATCTTCTCACACTCTCTTGGTACCTCATACACTATCACAGTATCAGTTTTCCCAGTTTAGTTGTTAGTTGAAGGTAATGCAGTGGGTGCCTATCTATGTAATGCTTATAGCAAACACATTCCACTTGTTTTCATCTATACATGAAAGAACTATCCAGGAAGGGGTATCATTTTATCAGTCATCATGCTTCATTTTTCATGATTTTATACTTGTACAAACTACGACATGCCGGTTCAACAGAAAAGTAAACAGTTTCTTGGGAAAAAAGAACACACACAGGAAAAACCCAAAAGAAGATTGTGAGTTGGGTTACTTAGTCTTCACCCTACCACTCACTTTCCATTTACCCCACCCTGACCAAAAAAATTTCCAATTGTCCCCAACACAATAAAAATAAACTAATATGGTTGTAGGTGAAATAAACCTCTGGTGCATAGTGCTCAAGAACTATTAACATGTGGGTGAGTCCAGTTTCTCGGAACCCACCAGATAATCACTTGAGACACCCTCAATAGTGCCCACATGAATTTTTGCACATAATTGTGCTTCTCTCCCCGTACGCAGGTACCGAACTAGATGCCCCAGCAGCCATCTCAACCTCTCTGTGCCGTCGGATTGCCTCATCAGCCAAAGAAGCTCTCATCGCCAACTGTAACACCATCTTCTCCCTCTTTCGTACACGGGCCTCATCATTGCCCTCAGATGTGTGTCTTGAACGGTGTCTCTTAGTACAATCCCATTGCTTAGGATGTAGCTCAATAGGAGTATTGAATAGAGCGTTTAACACTGTATCCTCTGCTAGCTTGATGAGCAAACTCATCCTCTCAGTCCCCCTCATCTCTAAGATTGAAACCAGATAAGAGTTCAAACTATCAACCGCAACATGAAGAGTAGACAGGTGTATAGAAGAGGATGGTCGTTCTACCACCCGTAGCTCGAAGGAGTATAGGCGTTGGTGAACTGCCCAAATTTGCTGCTCTGTCTGCTTGGCCAGCCTCTTCTAATTTCGGTCCTCGACCTTAGTAATGGATTTCAGTATGCAAGGTTGCATATAGTAGAGCAGGGTGGCCATCTGAGTCTCCAACTTCTGGACACGTGCTAGGGGGACCAGTGTTGCCGATGGGGTGTGGACTGGGAGGCATTAGGGGCCCGACTGGTGGCATGGGTGGAATCAGCCAGTCTGGTGTCGGCAGGCTCTAAAGTAGCAGGATCAGTTCCTTGGGATAACTCCATTGTGTTTGCTAAATTCCCACTCAAAAGATTCATCTCGACCCTGCGCCGTCTCTGTGGTGCCGCTACATTTGCCTAATCCTTGATGAGGCCTATATCCACTATCCTCGTCGGGCTATGGAGCATGTCATAGTGTCAAATTGGCACTCCAACTTCCTTACATATCGAGAAGACTAGACAAGCAAAGGGGTAAGCAGTATAGGTCTTGAAATCCCTCTCATGTATCACTGATATCATCACTAGAGTGAAGTCTATCTCCAACCCTGCTACCATGGAACCTACCAACACTGCCCTATCCCATGTGAGGACATTATTAGCATTTGTGGGCGAAGGTCAGTGTCGGACCAACAACCAGAAGAACTTAGCCACAAAGGTGAGGCTTTCCTTCTTGATTAACACTCGGGGGTCTAATACCCAGTCAGCCCTCTTCCCATAGATAGCTAGATGCTGAGCCAACCATCTCTTAATTGACTCTAGCTGTTCTGTGGTTCTCTTAAATTTTCCACTCTTTACAGTATCCCACCTGTAGTCGAATTCAGGAGTAGTTGGGGCCCATTGCGTGTCATTGGTGGGGCCGTACAGAAAATGATGGATAGTGGCCTATGTAATATAAACCCGGAAGCCCCAGACTTGTACAAAAGTTAGTGGGTCCTGTTTGGTAGTTCTTGCCCGCCTATCTATGGAGCCTCTGAGAGTATCAACATAGAAAGAGTAGAACTCCCTAACTATCTCCGTGTTGTAGAATATCAAACTCTGAGCCATCAACTTGAACTTGTGAAAGTAGAACAATCTATGCACCTTGTAGACTTTGTAGGAACTCCCTGTGAGGACTCTACGCTCCACCGTAACTAGCCGGGTAATCACCACCTTTTCATTCAGCATTTGGTCATCCCTGTAGACCTGATATTGTCTATCGACGCACCAACGGTTTGGTTCCTTAGCAACATGTGAGGGGTCATTTACTCGGGCTGTTGGTGCAGACTCCAAGTTAGTAGCCTCATCAGGCGAGGCTGGTGATCATGGCCCTCCGACCTAGGGGCTCACTGAGAAGGAGAACCGGAGGCAGTGTCCTCCTTTTACCAAAAAGATTTGCTGGACCCTGAGGCTGAAGCAGTCTCGGACCTCAGAAGTAGAGCCAACCCCGACAGGTGATCCGGTCAATGTGCGCTCCTCATCGGACTGGGAGGCAATGACTACGCTGGGAGTAACCTTCTGCAGGGTTCCCCTTGTAACTCATGCAATCCATGGGAGGTTGCGGCGCCCGGATGGACATAGGATGGTTCTTTCTCATTGTCAAAGTGTACGATCATCCGACGAGACGGGGCAACAAACTTGGTCTTTCTATTTGAGTAGACAATGACTTTCTTAGGAGCCATTATTACATGTATAGTAGTTGATAGTCTCAAAGAAACATTGTGACACACTCAGAATACACATGGAGTTATAAATTTTACTAATAAGCAACAATGTTTTGTTCTGCATATTTAGTTCTACGGGCACTATTGATAGTCTGTCGATAGGGTCCGATGTTAGACACATAGAATTATTTAATTATAAAAAAATTAGACTTATTGGATAGAAACGACGGTCATACAGAATGGTCTGTGAATCAATCTGTGGCCCGTATTTCACTTCAGTCGTCTAAAACATAGATCTATTTTAGAAGTTAGTTAAAACAGGTTCTTTTATAGAAATGAGTGACGTGCAGAACGGTTCTTCAATGAATCAACAGACCATAGTCCACTTTTGTCGTTTAAGACTAAGATAGTTTTGTGTTTGAATAATCAACGGACCCTATCGACGACACTTCAATCAATCGACGGCCTGTCAATGGGGTCTTGTATTGTTGGCCTGAGATGGGTTTCAGGCCTTTCTGCAAGGAATAAATTTTTGACACTTTTGTTTCCATAATCAAGTTTTAATATGCACTTTCATCATCCCATAAGACAAATTCGTAATTCCTAGGGTTTCGTTTTCACACAATTATTGTTCTAATTAAGCCATAATATTAAACGTAAGTCAGAATTTCCAACAAAACAGAGATACACATAATTTATATAGACTACAAGGTGACACAACTACTCTCTATCATTCTGAGGGATGTAACTACACAAGTTCTAGCATTCAATTTCATCGTTTCTAGTCCCAAGGTCAAGACCCACATCAAAATTCCTAATTTAATCTATGAACGAGAATTCTAAGTTATTTAGAGAGATCGAAATACCTTTTGGAGAAGTGGAGTGATTGGGTGCACATGCGAAGTTTCAATGAGTAGCCCACACGCCTGAACTCAATCACCGACCGAAGAACTATGGACGGATAGACAAAATTTTAGGAACAGAGAGTTTGGGCATGGGAGTATTCTTCTTTTGGGAGTGAAATGAGGTTATGAAAGGTTACGTTTTGTGATAAAAGAAGGAAATAAAGGAATAGAAACAATTATGGAAGGGAATTTTAAAAAAAAATTAAGGTGGGAATGAATGTAAGCTATTATGTCCTTTAATATTACTGGGCAGGAAACCCCTGTCGGGCCGCTGGCATTTTGGACTCACGAAACCCCGTCGACAATCTGAAGCTCAGTTGAAGGATCGTCCACTGTCACCTTCAACGACTTTTAGACTTAACCAAAATAAGAAACATACCTGGGATCTATGAACACCATCGACGGTCTATCTATTAAATGACGACCTTTCGATGGGGTCCGTAGACCTCTACATTATCCCACATTCTGTAGATTTTTGTTTTGTTCCCTGCACATGCAACACCTATTAAGCCATTCATTTTGTGCTTTTTTAGAAATTTTTGAGATACGGACCTTATACTAATCTCTACCATAGACTAATACATAAGCAAGAATAAACTAAGACTAAGAACTACACCAAATCAAAAATATTATTATTTCTAAAAAGAAAAGAAAACCTATCATTGGATAGAGGATACACCTTGTGTTTACTCCCAAGAAGCAGTTGATTCAACGTTGCTACACGACGCAGACCCCTTGAGTACTTAGACTTCATCAAGATGGTATGCCTAAACCACTTCATGTACACTTTCTACATGTCCTAGGTAGATCTTTATGCATGGTCTGTTGACTTTGAAGTTTCCACCTACCTTATTCCCCAACTCGACCGCTCCATGTGGACATAATTTAGTAATGAAGAATGGCCCTGTCCACTTGGACTTGAGTTTTCCGGAAACAAGCATAGCCTAAAGTTAAATAGAATCACCAACTGCAAAATCTCGCTTTTGAATTATTTTGTCGTGATACTTATTCATCTTATCTTTGTAGATGGATGAACTTTAATAGGCCTTTAGGAGAAACTCATGAATCTCATTCAACCCATTTCATCTATGTTCTTCTGCTTTAGTCCTATCCATCATCAGTTTCTTCATTGCCCACATTGTTTTCTGCACTAACTCGATCACAAGTGACAAGCCTTCCCATATACAAGTTTGTATGGAGACATACCTATGGGAGTCTTATATACAGTGCGGTAGGCCAAAAGAAAATCATCAAGCCTCCTTGATCAATCATTCTACTTGCATTCACTGTTTTTGCCTGAATTTATTTGATCCCTCGATTGGACACCTCAACTTGCCCGCTAGTTTGTGGATGGTAAAGAGTAGCTACATTATCACGAACCCCATATTTATCTAATAGACCTTTTAACAACTTATTACAAAAGTGATAGCCACCATCACTAACAATGGCCCTCGGTGTGCCAAATCTGGAAAAGATATTCTTTTTCAAGAACGTCGTGACACTCTTTTCTTTATTGTTAGGAAGCGCTATTGCTTTGACCCATTTTGATACATGGTCGACCGCCTCATGTATATACTTCATCCTGTGAGAACTCACAAATGGTCTCATAAAATCAATACCCCATACATTAAATAACTCAATCACCAAAATAGGATTTAAAGGGAGTTGTTGCCTCTTTGAAATTCCTGCATCTCGTTTGCACCAATCACATAATTTGGCAAACTTGTGAGCATCTTGGTGAATGGTTGTCCAATATTACCCACATTACAAGATCTGATGTGAATTTCGGCTACAACTATGGTGCCTACCCACAGGTGATCAGTGACATGCCTCCAAAGCATTGAACATCTCAACCTCCGGTACACAACGACGAATGATCCCATCTGTGCAACTCGGGTATAAGTAAGGCTCATCCCAAAAGAAATTTTTCACCTCATACATGAACTTCTTCCTCTGATGGAAAGACAATTCCGATGGATATATATCATTTTCCAGATTATTTGGAAAATCTTCGAACCGTGGGATCAAATCTTGAGAAGGAGGCAATACATGTTCAACTAGGAATGCATCATCAATTTACGCCTTTTCTCCCTAATCACGCATAGCTTCATCATCTAATCTAGACAAGTGATCTGCAACTTTATTCTCAGTTCCCTTTCCTCTAATCTAGAGAAGTGATCTGCAACTTGATTCTAAGTTCCCTTTCTATCTTTAACTTCAAAATCAAACTCTTGCCATAATAACACCCATTTAATCAACCTTGGCTTCGCATCCTTTTTTTCCATAAAGTACCTCAACGTGGGGTGGTCTGTATGCACTATCACCCTTGTGCAAAGCAAGTCGGAGTGAATGTTTTTGAATGTGAACACCACTATGAGAAGACCTATCAGTTACCATGTAGTTCTTTTGAGCTTCATTCTGAGCCTTACTTGTATAGTAAATGGGGTGAAGAATTTTATCCCTTCTCTGTTCGAATACCACGCAAAGTGTGACCCTACTAGCATCGCACATCACCTAAAATGTCTCACTCCAATTTGGTGAAATAATAGGGGTAGCGGACACCAAATTCTCCTTCAACTCTCCAAATTCTTTTAGATAGGATTTGTCAAAATGGAACTTACAATCTTTCTCGAGAAGATTGCACAAAGGGTGTGCAATTTTTGAAAGATCCTCAAAGAACCTTCGGTAAAATCCATCATGTCCAAGAAAACTTCTCACACCTTTTATAGAGATTGGTGTAGGAAGCCTCTCTATCACTTCTACTTTAACTCGATCAACCTCTATCCCCTTCTCTGAGATGCGATGGCCCAACACTATATCTTACTTTACCATACAGTGGCATTTCTCCATATTAAGCACCAAATTACAATCTTCACATATTTTGAGCACCTCAGCCACATTACTCAAACACCGATCAAAGGAGTCTCCAACCATAGAAAAATCATCCATGAACACCTCAGTAGTGTCCTCCACCATAACAGAGAATATAGAAATCATACAATGCTAAAAGGTTGCCGGTGCATTAAATAACCCAAAATACATCCTTTTGAAAGCAAATGTTCAATAAGGTCAAGTGAAAGTGGTATTTTCTTGATCTTCAGGGGCAATAGAGATTGGTAGTAGCCCCAATAGCCATCAAGAAAACAATACCACCATTTGTCTGCGAGTCTGTCTAACATCTTATGCATAAAGAACATCGGGAAATGGTCCTTCTAAGTCAAAGCATTCAACTTTTGGTAGTCCATGAAATCTCTCTGTAACAACCCTAACAATGGATATGCTAAGTAAAGCTTGACGTGTCTCAAATCCCAACAATTAGACCGAGTTCACACGGATTGATGCGTGTAGAACCAGACCTAGAAACCCTTGATACATCCAAGCCAACTAATTTGGGGAGTTATTTGAGCTAGGAAAGTTTGGGTCCAACTATGTAGGACGCTCTAATACGAAACTTGAAAGAGTCTTTACAAGACTTAAAAAGAGGAAATCTTAGGTTTGGAGGGTCTAGTAGTAAAATGCTCTTTTTCCAGGAAAAGGGTAGCATTGTAATTACCCTATATATATAATTAATTATTTAATTAATAAGGTGGAGGGGCATTTTGGGGGGAGAGGGCCGAAATTGGGCTCTTGAAGTGAAGTCTTGCTCCACCCGGGTTCGAACCTAGGTGGAAGCAATGAATTAAATTGTTTTTAATTTAAGTTGGTAATTTAATGTAATTAATTTATATTTATTAGTTATTATCTGATTTAAAATAAAAGGAAATCAGATTTGTAATAATTAAATAAAACCTTATTTGACTAATTCCTAAACTAGACTCCTAAGCCTAAGAAAACTCTTCTCTCCCACGCTCATCTCTCTCTCTCTCTCTCACGTCTCTATCATTCTTACTCACATTTTTCTCTGACAAATAACGTAAAAAAACAGAAGGTAAACAAAAGTTCTTCACACTTGAATAACTCACAGCAAAATTATAAACAAACAACTAATCAAACACGTTAGGCAAAGAAAGGGTTTTTTCGTCAAGTTGGTGTTGAAGCTCTTGGATTTGGACGTGTATTTGGAGGTTTTCTTTGGGGAAGCAAGTGGAGGTTTTATAGTCAAAAAGATATGGGTTCTCTTCTATCTTGGACCCTTTCCCAAGAGACCCCTTAAGGTTCAGAATATTCATTCCGAAAACTAGGATTGTTCCCCGTGGCATATCCCTGCCACTAGCTCCCATTGAATCATAGGTTGGTTATGTTTGCAGGTACAAAACTAGGGATGAAACTTATTTTCATGATGATTAAGTTTTTATATGTATGTTTGGAATTATGTGACTTATGTTGATGTTTCCAAAATGTAACTATGTGTGTATGTGTGTGTTGCCGTGGCTATTGTTCATGGTTTAGGACTTGAAATGGCATGATAGTTCTTTATATTTCATGTACACATGTTGATGGAAATGTGATGTTCATATGATTTGAAACGTGGATGATTTGAGGAATAATCTCTTGGCTAAACGAATCCACGAAAACACACCTAAAACGTTCTAAATGCACTACGAAATTCCCCTAAGAATTAAGGTGTAACTTGATGAAAGGATACTGAAAAATTAAAAGAAAATTTCAAGCTTCTAGTGATGAAATTCGGTTAGTAAAGAGGGTTCAAAATGTTGAAAAAATGAATTAAAAAAAGTGAGGACATGGAGGATTTAACTCGTGACCTCACCATGTTAAAAACCATGAAAACAAAGAAGTAAAAAGAAAAGTGGTGAAGGGGATTCGAACCATGTTATTGGTTGGAAAATGTAACTTAAAAAAAAAAAGAAATGAGAGGAATGGGATTCGAACCCACCACCTCTCAATCAGATTTAAGGAAGTGAAGAAGAGGAATGGGAATCGAACCCAAGACCTCTAGGCAGTGAAGGAGAGTAAAGAAAATGAAATAAAAGAAATGTGAGGCGTGGGAATTGAACCCACGACATCTAGGTAGTAAAGGAGAGTCAAAGGAAATGAAAGAAAAAAGATGTGAGGCGTGGGAATCGAACCCACGACCTCCTAGGCCGATTCAAGGAGAAAATTAAAAGAAATTAAAGAGGGGTTGTGGGCTGTTGAACCCATAACCCCTCGGCCAAAGGAGAGAAATTTAAGGGCAATCAAAATAAAATGTAAATAAGGTTGTGGGGGTTCGATCCCACATCCTCTTAGTTCCATTAAGCGAAAAATGAAGAGACAAATTAAGAAAAAAATAAAATGAAGTCATTGGGGCTCGAACTTGGGTCCCCAAGCCAAAACCAAAATGAATAAAAAAAATGTAAGTGTTGTTCAAGAGATTTGAAAACCGGGTTCCCTTGCCCAAATTCCGTATTGATGCATAAGTCATACATGAGTTGAATCTTCAAGAATAATGCTACCCACTTTGATCGAATTCGAGATCTTGGCATACATATAAGATGCATAAGTCTTGTACTACATAATCTTAGGAAGATATGAATCACTTGAACTAACTATGAATGAATCCTCATGGCTTGTATGCATAGACCCATATGTCTAGCATACGTTTAAAGATAAGTGAATCTAAGATGTATGCAATCAAATGATGTAACCCTAGAAGGCCTATGTACGAGTGCAAAACACACTAAATGGCCAAGTGCATTAGAATACGATGAAATGATTATTATGTAGTGAAATGATGAACCCTAGAAGGGTGAAGTAAGAGTGTGAAACACACAAATGGCCAAGTGCATTGGCATATAATGAAATGAACATTCACGTAAAAAAGGGTGAGTAATTATGAAGAGCAAATGTGCTAATGTTGATGAATGTGGTGACAACAAGATATGAGGCTAATGAAAAAGATGAGAGATATCTCAAATGAGCCTAAGTAAATGTTACCAAAACGTACTCACCTATGAGAGTGTAAAGTTAATGAAGAGACCAGTCTCTATGAACACTCTAATGAATGTATTGAGATTAACACACTTAATACTAAATATGAAATGAGAAATCATCTATGGAGCTATGATGTCCTCATACTAGAAGCCAGCTTCCATGACGTATGAGTTTAATGTAATGGAACTTTATACTGAGCACCGATAGACTAGCTATGATCGGTGATGCCTTCTTTTGGGAAGGGCAGAGGTTCACGTAACTCTCATGAGATGATACTGTCCCGCATGCCCAGTATGGGTCTGCCTATATCTTCTAGTCTTCAAACCTATACTTCCAATATAGGGATCTGGCGGGGTTCAATTCCCATGTACGCTAGCATGTTTTGGATTACTTTGTCTAATGATTCCACCTTTTTTCAGTGTGGGGTTTCATGACACTGAATTTCATGATGCGCACATGATCTATGTCGGTTAAAGTTAAAGTTCCCAGTGAATGAATTAGGCCAACCTCAAATGATGCACATAATGAAACGAACGATACCAAAGTGTTAGGATAGGATAATCAAGAGGTGAGTTAGACTCAACTAATTACATTAGGTCATTCTTGGTTATTGCACAACGAACCCGATGAAAGTCTTTAACTACATCCTAGGTATAGCTGGTGTTTACACTGGCCCATGAATGAAATAAAATGAAGTACGTATGAAAGGAAGAAGCAGACTCTGTGTTTGCTAAAGGAGACTCCCTTATTAAGGTCCCATATGTTGAGCCCTCATTTTGGGAAGTCTTAATGTCATGTCCGTGATTCCAAGAACTCATGGCAATTATATGAACAAAGTTATGTGTTATATGAATTACGATGTGTGCTGTGTGTACACTGTTGTGTCATGTGTGCAAAATGTAAAGTATGATGGTACATGTTACTATCATTGCAGAACTTTCCTAATCGAAATTTGGAAAGCTCATAAACTTTCCTAATCCAAATTTGTAAATTTCACTCACTTTCTTAATCTCAATTTGGCAAGTCCACTGACATGACCTGCTATAATCATGTTGCTAGGAAAGAGCTATTCGTACTCATGCATGTCCTTGGCGTGTACTTGCATATACCCATACTTAGTACAAGTGGGTACTAACCCTATACAACTCTAAACTGCTAGGTGCAGGCACAGGTGGACGCAAGCTACAGGGTCAACGCTGCAGCTATCCGGATGTCGAGCATTCATCTGGACGTGGTATGCCCTCATGCTTTCGAGGATGCTTGCCTATTTACATTCTAGCTTAGTTGTAGGATTGATCTAGTGGAGTATGTTCCACTAGCGTTTCTTTCCCGTTTTTGGTTAGAAATTGTATTGGTGCCATTTTGGCAAGTACATCTTTATCGTTATAATACACTGCTTCTTTGATTTGATGATCTTAATGTTAGTTGGGTAATGGTGAACAATTATATTTATAACAAAATGTTTAGTAAGCATGTTAGGAAATAAAAAGTTTCAAATTTTCTTCTAAAATTAACCTAGATTAAGTAAGAATGACGTATGTAGGCTTGTCTGCGACCTCTGAGAGGTCAACGACGCCGATCTCGTCAGGGGTTTAGATTCCGGTCATGAAACTCTCCATCTGGTCATTGGCCACATCAGAACAAGCTCATTCTTATCATTAGGTACCACTGTCATACCACCCTTTTGAGGGACGCACTGAACATGACATACCTAACTACTCTCCGCAATAGGATAAATGACTCTGATATCCAACCACGTGATGATCTCCTTCTTCACTACCAAGGTATATTCAACCTTCTTTGGTGCTCAATACTTGGGTTGTGATACGGCATAAGTTGGATTTTATGGGAACAGAGACTGGGGGGATCCCAATAATGTCCACAATAGTCCAACCAGTGACTCGTTTGAACCTCTTCAATACCGCCACTAGGCCTATCACATGTCGTTCATTCAAATCTGCTGCAATTATACTGGCAAAGTGTCATCTCTACCTAATAACACATACCTCAGATGCGGTGGCAAGGCCTTAAGCTCTAATTTTGGGGCCTCATCAATAGATGGTTTCGCGGGTGGAGACTTGCGATGCTTCATATCTAACTCCAATATCTTTAGTCTAGACCGATATTCATTTCGTACAGGTGCAACCACCAAAGACCCATACTACTAAATACCATTACCATAAAAATTCATAATCACTGTCGCTAGTGCCTCGAGACCTTGTCACTCTTAAGTTTTTACCTTAGATCGACTCTCAACCCTGTATGATATAGTAGATACCTTTTGGAGCTCACCACTCTTCTTCATGGACCTATGTATGTTGAAAGTTAGTTCTTCATTGTTCAACCAAAACTTCATTTGCCCTTTCCATATCTACCTATGCAGGCCCGGTGGCAAGGAATGGTCTCCCTAGAATAATGGGAACCTTAAAATCAACCTCATAGTCAAGAATAACAAAATCAGAAGGAAATATATATGACTCCACTTAAACAAGCACGTTATAGAGTATACCAATAGGCCTCTTAACTATTAGATCGAGCATCAGTAACCGCACGTAGTGGGCTTTGGGTTACCCAAGCCTAACTTCATATAAAAAGGTACTTATCTAGAGTAGCTTTAAGGATTTCTTAGGTAGGCTTAGAGAGGGTGTATGGGCGGTCTCTTCATGTTTTACTTAGGTGAGTCTACGAGTTATTCTGGGTAGCGAGTTAAATTTATGAAATGGTAATAATCTTATATGTGGTGATCTAAAGGATGACATAGGTGTGTGTGAAAGGGTTGTGTCAAGACCCGGATTCTAGAATCCTTATCGCTACCGGCGTCGTTGACCTCTCAAGGGTTGCAGACAAGCCTCATCTTGTATTCATCACATTCATATGGTTAATTTCAGTGGAAAATTTAAAACTTTTAGACGTATTAATTATACGTAGACTTCACATAGTTATTTCATCAATTCATTGTTTACTTAGCTCAACATAAATGTAACAACCATTTATCATAAGAATCAATTTGAAACATATAAGAATATATCATAAATATGTTTGCCAAAGAGAATCTTAGTACAAAAGATTCAAAATGAAATTATTTAAAAAACGCTAGGTACACCATCTATTAGCTTTGTCTAAAACTAAGGCTAGACTAAAACTGTAGCATCCTCGAAATCAAGAGGACCTACCAAATAGTCTGGAGAAACGTTGATGTCCAAACCGTTGCAAGAGTCGTCAATCTGTCCCTTAACCTTCATCTATAAAATAGTAAATAGTAGGGTTTAGTACACCACTTCTACTATGTATGGGTGTATGCAAACATACACATAAGGCTATGCATGATCAAAGAAAGCTCTTTCGAAACAACATGCTATTTGTGAATTGTTGTATGAAGATGATGTATTTTAAAGCATTCAAAGCACAAAACTCATATTCTATATGATTACCAAACATTAGTATCATCAACATAATTTTAGAACAACTCGGGCGAAGATTTTAGATTTTTGATCCTCTTAGGCCAAGAGCTCCTCTTTCTAGACTTAGATTATTTTTAAGTCTTTTTCTTCTTGTTGTTGTGTAGCTCAATAATTCTTTTGGTCCTATGTTTTACTTACAAGTGCAATGATTTGTTTTAGTCCCATACCCACAATGAATTGATATAATTAATCCAAGGACTAAGGAATGATTTCCCTACCTTATAGTGAGTCATTCTATACACTATATATTCATTACCTTCCATAAGCAATTCTCTGTTAATCATGCCATTGATTTCATTACTTTCATATTTTATATATTATACATTTCATATACACGAGACTTTGGAATTGTTTATGTATCATTAAGACATCTCAAGTGATGGCCCAACAAATGGGACCTCAACCCGAGGGCTTTCTTTAGCAAACATCGAGTCTTCTTCATTCGTTCATTTGTACTTCACATTATTCATTTCATTCATTCGTAGGCTGATGTAAACACCAGCAATACCTAGGATGAAGTTTAAGACTCTCATCGGGATCATGAAGTGCAATGACCGAGAATGACCTAATGTCATCACTTGAATCTTGTTTCACCTCCTGATTGTCTTGCACAAATACCTTCGGTATCGTTCATTTCATTATCTTTCATACTTAGAGGCTGGCCTCATTATTTCTTTGAGAACTTTAACCTTAACCGACATATATCATGTTAGCATCATGAAATCTAGTGTCTGCCCCATACAGAAAAATTGTCGAATCACAGGCCAAAGTGACCCGAACATGCTAGCGTATATAGGGAGTCGAACCCTACTAGATCCCTATATTGGCAATATAGGTTCAAATACTAGTAGATATAAGGAGACCCATACCGGGCATGCCGGACATTCTCATTTCATGAGATTTACGTGAACCTCCGCCTTTCCCAAATGAAGGCATCACCGCTCATAGCTAGCCTATCGGTGCATAGTATAATGTTCCATTACATTCAACTCATACATTATGGAAGATGACTTCTAGCATAAGGGAATCATTGCTAATTAGATGATTTCTCATCTCATCATTAGTATTAAGTGTGAGTTGTCCTTACACTTACATATAGAGTATGATTGAGACTTGTCTCTTGATATTCAACACTCACTTAGGTGAGTACTTTTAGTGACCTTTACTTAGGCTTGATGGAGACTTGTCTCACCATTTATCTTAGACTCTTATCATGTTCTAACCATTTTCATTTGAATCATAAATTAACAAAATTACTCACCTCATTACGTGAATGTTCATTTCTTCTTTATATTTTAGTGTTGACACAAGCATTATGGAGGCTTGCTTCTAGATTGAGATTTATTTACTCTATTGATGATTGGTCATCCTTACCTCACATTGATGAAATGTGAATTTTCCTTACATATCATTCTTTGGTGTTATTGAGACTGGCTCGCACATTCTAACACCTTCATAAGTTAGTATTCTTTTAGTATAGTAGCTTAGGTGTAAGTGAGACTTGTCTTACTTCCTTTAACACCCCATTCTGGTCACTTACTTAGTTAAGGCCACTTTAATTTTTTTATAACTGACATTACTTACTTACTTTAGTGTAGTAGATTCATATCATCGTTTATGGACGATGAGCACTTCATTCAATAAGTTTCATTAGTTCATATGTCATTCTTTTATAGCATGTTGGGAGTTGTCCCAATGAGTGACATGCCCTTAATTATTGGTTAATTGAATTAGTTTAGAAGTGCTCAGATTATCATTTGATACGCTAACTACACAAGATTGACATATGATTAGTATTGGCCTCAACCTTTGAATATTAAACTACATAACCATTTTTCTTGGCATGTGCCAATTTTACGTATGTTCATATTTAAATTTAATATGTATGAACCATTAGCCAATCCTTTAATTATTTAACATAATATTATAGTCATTTACATGCATCACTTTTAGACAATATATCGGTAGCTATTTTATTTGCATACGATTAGTATTGGCATAAACAATTGGGCGTAGATTTCATAACCATATTTGTTTGCATAAGACAGTTTTCATGTTCAACATTCTTAAGTGTTTATACATTATACATTAGCCAATATTTTAGTTATTTAACATAATAATATAGCCAATTTCGTACAACTTGTTTGACAATGTAGTGTTAGCCAATTTATTGGCATAAGATTAGTATTGGCATAAGCAATTGTATATAGATTTCATAACTATTTTGTTGGCATAAGCAAAAGTTTCATGTAATCATGCTCCATTTGGGATACATTATTCATTTTCCAATCTTTTATTTATTTAGAGATAACATTATAGCCAATTCGCATTTAAATTTTGAAAAATGTTTTTGTTAGCCTTTTTATTGACATAAGGCAAACATTCAATCAAATTATGCTTTCATGGAGATCTTTTTAGCTCACCATATAACATGACTTCAGGCATAAAGTTTTTTTAAACATATTGGGCAGCATCATATTAGCATTTGATGAATATATTATCTTTATAAATAAAAATTAACAGCAAGTATGCACAATAGACCGTAACATCTTCATACATAACATTTTCGGACATATCTTTAACATAGTATCATTCTTTTAATTCACATAATAACACTTAGCATCAAATGAGTCAAATTAATAGGTTCATTCAATCATTATTTAATAAAAACCCATACACAATAACATCATCCAGCACCACATACCAACAACATGATTTCTAAACTATTCAACATTGAAATAATAACAAGGATACTAGGGAAAGGATTTCGACAAGCTTGACGGGAAACAACCCTCGTTTTCAAGATCTTTGAATCATTCGAAAGAAAGTTCTCTTGGATAAAGAAGTTCAGGGGATAAACCCATACCTTATGTAAAACTTAATCTACGAAGACCACCTTTAACGAAACCTTTAAGAAACCTTGAAATCACCCTAGAGAACACGATAAATTTTCTGCCTTTTTCTTGCGTTCGTTGCTTACTGTTTTTGCGTCCTTTTTTATATGAGTTTGAACGTGATTTTTATGTTTAACAACTGATACTGACTCATTAAACTTAGGTTTTATTAAGTTAATTAAATAAATTAATTAACTAATTACTAAAAAGCCCCTCCTAGATTGACTAGAACTAGGAAAACACAACACTTGGTCAAATTTGAAATATTTCCTAAGAATTTCGTTTTTCCCCTTAAAATTAATTAGTTAAATGTATAATTTAATTAACTAAGGTACCTACGGTAACTATGAAGGTTCCCGTAAATCATTGGAACAAAAATTAACCCTTTTGGACAATCCTAGGTTAAGTACTAGGATGTTTCTTCAGTTTTACTAGGTTAGTGTAAGAATTTAGATTTGACCCCTTTAATTTATTTAATTAAATTGATAATTTAATTAATTAAGGTACCTAGGATAATTATTAAAGTACCCTTAAGTCGTTATAACCATAAATAATCCTTTGAGCCATCCTAGGTTAAGTACTAGGTTGTCTTTTTCTTGGTTTAACCGAAATCTGGATATTGCTTTGTGATTTCGGTTTTGCCCCTTTAAATTAATTAATTAAGTTACAAAATTAATTAATTAAGTACCGTAGGGTAATTTCAAAATTATCCGTAAGTCGTTAGGATCTTAACTAACTATTTGGACAATCCTAGGTTAGGTACTAGGTTGTCCCTTTCTTGTCTTAATCGACATTTGAAAATTTCCTTTTTATTTTCGGTTTTAGACCTTTTAAATAGATTACTTAATTTTCTAAATTAATTAATAATGTAACATAGGGGAAATACTAATGTACCCCTAAGTTTTGTAGGACCATCACTAATATTTTGGACAATCCTAGGTTAGGTACTAGGTTGTCTCTTTAACTAGTACTAGGTTAGTGTCAACCCAGTTTTGGTCCTAGGTTGTCGGGTGCACGTTTTTTACCCTAACTACCCTAACCGAATTCGGTTAGGGTGGTCCCCTACTTTGGTAGGTTTTTTACATGTCTTGCACATGTGCTTGCACATGGGTTGGTTGCACTTTCCTAACTAACTATTATTTATGGTTCATTTGGGAATGTTTACTTATTATCCCAAGGATCCTCACTATGTCTTTGGGCACTGTTTAATCTACATGATCCTTTGGAATGGTCATGTGTTATGGTACTAGGCTTGACACTTTGATGCCTAGTAGTTCATGTGATTTGTAAAGACGACTTTTTAATTAGCTTAGGGTCTTCATTTTTGGTACATTCATTACACAAACTCATAGATACTTGACAATTTGGCTAACAATCTCTAATCCAACATTTTCTACTATGCCCATAATTTTCTAATACGCCCAATATTTCTAAATATTTAGGAATGGGATGCCTACTTACCCGTGATACACATTCTTAAGAACCTATTGGGCTTTTCATTAAACATATGATTTTCCGGAATGCTAAATTATCCCCCCTCCCTTTGGAACATTCTTCCCCGAATGACATTTACACATCATTTAAATAAATAGGTCACTTACGAAAGTTACTTTGTCATACTTAAACATTTCTCTTTTGTGAATATTTGATTCACACTTATTTGGCTTATGCATATCTTTCAAGCTCGTTTGAAGCTTCAAATTTGAGATTGAGGAATTTACTTCTCAATCACACTTAACTTAATGCACATCACAAAGCATGCAACACAGAAATCATGTCTATGCAACACAAAAACAGCAACATAACTTTGTTTTAAATTACATAGTGCTATTATAAGTCATACGATTAGGGACTTGCCACATCAAGTCCACTAAGGCACTTAAACTTAGAGTTTCTTAACATAAACAAGACTTAGGAAGAGTATATCTAACCTCTTAGATAGCATCTTATTTTCCTTAAGATTTTAACCTATTGACGCCCAACTTAATCTCAAAGGGACTTCCCACTATGCAATCTATTTCTCTACATACCCCTTCAGCCTTAACACCGTCTCCTTTGCAAGTACTAACTAGAAACAGTTCATGTAAGATCTCAGGAAGTAATTCAAATTGATTAGTCACAAAAGGAGTTACCATAGACAAAGTAGATCCTGGATATAATAATGCATGAACAGGAAAGGAGAAGACAAGCAAGTTACCATTATCCACATCCCTGAACTTCTCTTGTTCCTCTCTTCCTTTCAACGCATAGAACCGATTTCTGTTGGGGGGTTTGGCTAAAACATTTGACCGAGGCTGAGCATCTTCCTTGGCCTGTTTGTTTTGAACCACACCCTTCTCATTTTAGCCCAACTTATTTGGAAACTGAAGCCTTACTATCCTGTTTCTATAGTCTATTATAGCATAACACTTATGAAGCAAATCCATGTCTAAGTCATATTCTTGAGTTGATATGCAGCCAACTTATCCTTCTCCTCCTCAATACTCAAAGCAAGCTTTTAGACATTACCATGCATTCACCTCCATGCGAACAACCACACTCACCACACGTCTTTCATCCACGTTGGGCTTTTCCATTATGGCCCCTTCCTTGCAAGGACAAATCTTGAGCCTGGTGCCTTAGACCACTTGGACATCCTAATTATTGTGTGTATTATTCTTCACATTCACACAATAAGGGAGTTAAATACTAATAAAGACACTAAGTGTCAAAGCTCTAGATAGCACGATAAAGAATAGAAGAAGGGAAAATTTTCTATCATCGTGTAGTCTCTAAGTCATGATTGTGGCGCGGTTCACAACCATAAGCTAGAAACTACGTGACGTGGTTGTCTTGAGATTTAGAACCTAGGTACTTTAACCTCATGCTCACATACCAAGTTTGTCAAGACCCGTATTCTGGAATCCGTATCGCAATCGGCGTCGTTGACCTCTCAAAGGTCGCAGACAAGCCTCATCTTGCATTCATCACATTCATATGATTAATTTTAGCGGAAAATTTAAAACTTTTAATTGTATAAAGTGTACATAGACTTCTTATAGTTATTTCATGAATTCATCATATACTAAGATCAACATAAATGTAACAACTATCTATCATACGAATCAATTCGAAACAGAATAAGAATATATCATAAATATATTTGCAAAACACGGCCTTATTACAAAAGCTTCGAAATGAAAGTACGAAAGAAACGCAAGGGACAACATCCACTAGCTTTCTCTAAAACTAAGGTTAGACTAAAGTTGTAGCATCCTCGAAATCCAGAGGACCTAGCAAATTGTCTGGAGAAACGCTGATGTCCAAATCGTTGCAAGAGTCGTCAATCTTTCCTTTAACCTACATCTATGAAATAGTAATATAAGGGTTAGTACACCACTTGTACTAAGTATGGGTGTATGCACACATACACATAAGGCTACACATTATCAAAGAAATCTCTTCTCAAAAAACATGCTATTTCTGGAAAGCTTAGTCACTAGGCTTTCCTAAATTGTTAGTTGTGAATTGTTGTATGAAGATGATGTATTTTAATGCATTCGAAGCACAAAAATCATTTTCTATATGATTACAAAACATTAGTATCATCAACATAATTTTAGAACAACTCGGGCAAAGATTTGAGATTTTTGATCCTCTTAGGCCATCAGCTCCTCTTTGTACATTTAGATTATTTTTTAGTCTTTTTCTTCTTGTTGTTGTGTAGTTCAATAATTATTTCGGTCCTATGATTTACTTACAAGTGCAATGATTCATTATAGTCCCATGTCCACAATGAGTCATGTAAGTAATCCAAGGATAAATGAATGATTTCCCTACCTTATAGTGAGTCATTCTTTACACTATATATTCATTACCTTTCATAAGAAATTCTCTATTAATCATATGCCATTGACTTCATTACTTTCATGTGTTATATATTATACATTTCATATACACGAGACTTTGGAATCATTTATGTAGCATTAAGACATCTCTAGTGAGGGCCCAACATATGGGACCTAAACCCGAGGTCCTTCTTTAGCAAACACAGAGTCTGCTTCATTCGTTCATTCGTACTTCACATTATTCATTTCATTCATTCATAGGCTGATGTAAACACCATCTATACCTAGGATGATGTTTAAGACTCTCATCGGGATCATGAAGTGCAATGACCAAAAATGACCTAATGTCATTACTTGAATCTGATTTCACCTCTTGATTGTCTTGCACAAACACCTTCGGTATCGTTCATTTAATTATGTTTCATACTTTGAGGCTGGCCTCATTCTTTATTTGGGAACTTTAAGCTTAACCGACATATATCATGTGAGCATCATGAAATCCAGTATCTGCCCCACACAAAAAAGAGATGGAATCACCGGCCAAAGTGAACCGAACATGCTAACGTATATAGGGAGTCGAACCCTGCTAGATCCCTATATTGGAAGTATGGATTCAAAGACTAAGATATATAAGAAGACCCATACTCAGCATGCCGGACAGTCTCATCTCATCAGAGTTACGTGAACCTCCGCCCTTCCCGAAGGAGGGCATCACCACTCATAGCTAGCCAATCGGTGCTCCATATAAAGTTCCACTACATTCAACTCATAAGTTATGGAAGTTGGCTTCTAGCATGAGGGTGTCATTGCTCATTAGATGATTTCTCATCTCATCATTAGTATTAAGTGTCAATTGTCCTTACACTTATATATACAGTATGATTGACACTTGTCTCTTGATATTCAACACTCTCTCTGGTGATTACTTTTAGTGACCTTTATTTAGGCTTGGTTGAGACTTGTCTCACAATTCTTCTTAGCCTCTTATCATGTTGTCACAATTTTCATTAGCATCATAGATTAACATAATACTCACCTCATTACGTGAATGTTCATTTCTTCTTTATCTTTTAGTGTTGACTCAAATATTATGGAGGCTTGCTTCTAGAATTAGATTTACTTACTGTATTGATGACTGGTCATACTTACTTTACATTGATGAAATTTCCTTACATAAAATCCTTTGGTGCTAATGAGACTGGCGCACACATTCTAACACCTTCATACGTGAGTATTCTTTTAACATAGTAGCTTAGTTGTAAGTGAGACTTGTCTCACTTCCTTTAACACCCCATTCTGGTCACTTACCATCTTTAGACCCCTTTAATTATGTTATAAATCACGCTAGTTACTTAATTTAGTGTAGTAGATTCATATCATCGTTTATGGACGATGAACACTTCATTCAATAAGCTTCATGAGTTTATATGTCATTCTTTTAGAGCATGTTGGGAGTTGTCCCAATGAGTGGCATGCCCTTGATTATGGATTCATTGAATTAGTTTTGAATTTCTTATATTATCATTTGATACTCTAACAAGACAATATTGTCATATGATTAGTATTGGCCTCAACCTTTTAATATTAAACTACATAACCATTTTTGTTACCATGTGCCAATTATATGTATGTTCATATTTAAATTTAATATGTATGATATATTAGACAATCATTTAACTATTTAACATAATATGACAGACATTTACATGCATCACTTTTAGACAATGTATCGTTATCCATTTAATTGGCATACAATTAGTATTACCATAAACAATTGGGCATAGATTTCATAACCATATTTGTTGGGATAAGCCAATTTTCATGTTCAACATGCTTAAGTTTTTCTACATTATACATTATACAATCTTTTAGTTATTTAACATAATATTATAGCCAAATCCCTACAACTTGTTTGACAATGTAGTGTTAGCCTATTTATTGGCATAAGCAATTGGCTATAGATTTCATAACTATTTTGTTGGCATAAGCAAAAGTTTCATGTAGTCATTCTCCATTTGGGCTACATTATTCATTAGCCAATCTTTTATTTATTTAGAGATAACATTATAGCCAATTCACATTTAAATTTTGAACAATGTTTTTGTTAGCCTTTTTATTGACATAAGGGAAACATTCACTCAAATTATGATTTCACGGAGATCTTTTTAGCTAACCTTATAACATAACTTTAGGCATAACGTTTTTTTAACATCTTGGACAACATCATATGAGAATTTGATGAATATATCATCTTTATAATGTCATATTAAAATCAAGTATGCAAACAGACCGTAACATCTTCATACATAACATTTTCAGACATATCTTTAACATAGTATCATTCTTTTAATTCACATAATAACACTTAGCGTCAAACGAGTCCAATTAATAGGTTCATTCAATCATTATTTAATAAAAAACCATACACATAAGATCATCCAGAACCACATATAAACAACATGATTTCTAAACTATTCAACATTGAAATAATAACAACGATACTAGGGAAAGGAGTTCGACAAGAACGACCTGAAACAACCCTTGTTTTCAAGATCTTTGAATCATTCGAAAGAAAGTTCTCTTGGATAAACAAGTTCAGGGGATAAACCCATACATTATGTAAAACTTAATCTACGAAGACCACCTTAAACGAAACCTTGAAGAAACCTTGAAATCGCACTAGAGAACACGATAAATTTTCTGCCTTTTTCTTGCGTTCATTGCTTACTGTTTTTGCGTCCTTTTTGTATATGAGTTTGAACGTTATTTTTATGTTTAATAACTGATATTGACTCATTAACATAGGTTTTGTTAATTTAATTAAATAAATAAATTAACTAATTACTAAAAAGCCCCTCCTAGATTGACTAAAACTAGGAAAACACAATACTTGGTCAAATCTGAAATATTTCCTAAGAATTTCGTTTTTCCCCTTAAAATTAATTAAATGGATAATTTAATAAACTAAGGTACCTAGGGTAACTATGAAAGTTCCCGTAAATCATTGGAACAAAAATTAACCCTTTTGGACAATCCTAGGTTAAGTAATAGGATGTTTCTTGAGTTGTAATAGGTTAGTGTAAGAATTTTGATTTGAACCCTTTAATTTATTTAATTAAATTGATAATTTAATTAATTAAGTGACCTAGGATAATTAAAAAAGTACCCTTAAGTCGTTACAACCATAATTAACCCTATAAACCATCCTAGGTTAGGTACTAGGTTCTCTTTTTCTTGGTTTAACCGGAATCTGGATATTGCTTTGTGATTTGGGTTTTGCCCATCTAAATTAATTAATTAAGTTGCTAAATTAATTAATTAAGTATCCCAGGGTAATTACGAAAGTACCCTTAAGTTGTTTGGATCTTAAATAACTCTTTGGACTATCCTAGGTTAGGTACTAGGTTGTCCCTTTCATGTCTTAACCGAAATCTAAAAATTTCCTTTTTATTTTTGGTTTTTGCCCTTTTAAATTAGTTAATTAATTTTCTAAATTAATTAATTAGGTAACCTATGGAAATTAATAAAGTACTCCTAAGTTTTTAGGACTATAACTAACCTTTTGGACCATCCTAGGTTAGGTACTAGGTTGTCTCTTTAACTAGTACTAGGTTAGTGTCAACCCGGTTTTGGTTCTAGGTTATCGGGTGCACTAATGGGTCCAATTGGGTTAGTAATAGCTTATTAATTATTTAGGGTAGTTGGTTAGAGTCTAGAATTTTTAGGGAGCTTATGCCCCACATGGACTGCTCCCTTGTGCACGTTTTTCCCCCTAACTACCGAATCGGTTAGGGTGATCCCCTCCTTTGGCAGCTTTTTCACATGTCTTGCACATTTGCTTGCACATGGGTTGGTTGAACTTTCCTAACTAACTATTATTTATGCTTCATTTGGGAATGTTTACTTATTGTCCCAAGGATCCTCACTATGTCCTTGGGCACTGATCAATCTACATGATCCTCTTAAATGGTCATGTGTTATGGTACTAGGCTTTACATTTGGATGCCTAGTAGTTCATGTGATCTGTAAAGACGACTTTCTAATTAGCTTAGGGTCTTCAATCAGGTACATTCATTACACAAACTCATAGATACTTGAAAATTTAGCTAATACTCTCTAAGGCAACATTTCCGACTATGCCCATAATTTTCTAATATGCCAAATATTTGTAAATATTGTGCATTGGGATGTCTATTCACCTGTGATACACATTGTTAAGAACCTATTGGGATTTTAATTAAACGTATGATTTATTGGTATGTTACAAGTTTTTTGGGCGATCGCTTCTTAAGTCATTCAGGTGAGCCTTAGAATCACCTTTGGTGGAGGGTCTCATGTTTATGTCATTTGAAGTGATCGTGATGCTATATTATGTAATGCGACTATATGTTCTTATGTTGACTTAATGTGATCTATTATACTAGTTTTATGAAATTTTACTCAAAAAGAGCATGTTTTATACAAATTCCTTTTAGCATGATTTTATTGCATTACATTATACTTAGTGCATTCTAATTTACTAATTCCATATATTTTGTATATCTCTAAAGGTATAGGTAGCATTTGAAACGAGTCTCGAAGTGGAAGCTTGGATTAGTGTTCATTCAAGTAAGTGTTGGTATGTCCTCACTAGATTCATGGATATCATTAATGTTTAGTTTTCTTATTAAAAGAATTGTAATAGACTTAGATATTTTCTATATGTTGAAGTATGGGTCGTGTCGCAAGATATTCGTACGTCTAAAGATGGCGACTTTGAGACTTAGCCTTTCTTTATTATTTTCTATAAAAGGGATATTTTGAAGTATTACTATTTCATGTAAAAATGTTTAATTAGACATTACTTTTCATGCATGTATGAAATGATTGATGTCAAAGGGCTTGTACAAGAGATCAGAGAGGTCAAGTACGCCCTATTGTGATCTGAGAATACCTTTTGTTATAGAGTGTAATCTCGGGTCGCTACAAAGTTGGTATGACAGCATAGGCAATGAAGTAGTCTGAGGAATCCGAAGTCTTATCAAATCCACGTCCAATAGAGTCTTGCACATCGGTATGTTTTGTGACACATCTATGATCGAGGGGCTATGGGATGATAGAGTTTTAGTTTCTCCATCAATCTTCTGTTGTGCCAATAGAGTTGAGGTTATAAGTTTGTATTCCTAATATCTTTTATTGTGATTAAAGGTTATGACTACAAGAAGAGTGGCCTTAAGAAGGTTTAAAGAGGAAGGGGTGCATGAGGAAATTCCCCAAGGTGGATTAAATCCATAAGAATTTGAAGTTTCCCAAGGTGTCCAAGTTCCTACACAAGGTGATCAAGTCCGTATTGGAGGTGAAGGTAATGAGGTTCACGTGGTTCCCCCGGATATGACTAATGGGAATATTAGAGAGGCTCTACTTGCTTTAGCACGAGCGATGACATTTCATGTGAATAGGGGTATCGAACCTAGGGTGAATGCTATAGAGAATACTATGACCTCTATGTTGAGGGACTTTGTGAGAATGAATCCTCATATCTTTTTTTGCTCAAAGGTGAGAGAAGATCCCAAAGAGTTTGTTGATGGTGTGTAAAAGGTGTTTAGTGTTATGGGGGTGACTTCTAGTGAAAAGGTGGAGTTGGTCTCATACAAATTGAGGGATGTTTATCAAGTGTGGTACATTCAATGAAAGATAATAGGCCAGTTGAGTCGGGTCTAACAGAGCTGGAGGAGTTTAAGGAGGTTTTCTTAGGAATGTACTTTCCTTGTGAGAGGAGGGAGGTGAAGGTTGAAGAGTTCATTAACCTTAGGAAAAATGACATGATTGTGGATGAGTATTCTTTGAAGTTCCCCTTGATTTTTAGGTATGCTCAATCCATGGTGTCTAACCCTAGGGATGATATGAGTAGGTTTGTTATCGGTGTTTCTGACCATATGAAAGAAAAGTTTCGTACGGCCATGATCCATAATGATATGAACTTGTCTAGGCTTATGGTGGATGCACAATATATTTAGGTGTCCAATCTTAGTAGGATTTCAAGGAATTTGAAGAAGGGTGGAGTGATTAGAAAAACCAACCTATGTTTAAGAAGAGGGATCCAAATTATATGAACCTAGTGCTCCTAAGGTCAAGGGTGAAGGTTGTAGTAGTTCTCAAGGTGTTAAGCCTACTTGCTCTACTTGTGGGAAGAAGCATTTTTGGAAGTTTCTAATTTGTACCGATAATTGCTTTGGTTGTTATAAGGATGGTGATAAGGTGAGGGATTGTACTACCATTACATCTAGGGGAAACATACCAAGCAAAATACTCCAACTGTTCCAGAATGTGGTGCTCCGAAGAGGAATCACTTCTATGTTCTTCAAGGTAAGGTAGCAAATTCGGGTGATGATGCAGGTATGTTGTATATTTCTCTCTTGTGTACTGATGGGTTCCTTATAAGTGGGGGAGTATGTTGAGTAGTGGAGTTGTGATTTGTTGTCTCTTCTTTTATATTCGATTCAAGCTTGAGAATTAGAATGTCATATAAGCATGTTGTATGTTGCATTGTGTTTAGGAGTCTTGTTGAAATTCAACTTTATTGATTCCTTAGATTTTGCATTTCATGAAGTTAAGTTTATGTCGTAAACTGAATTAATATGGTTTTTTCTCTCATATTTTCATGTTTCCATCATAAAATGCTTATATATTGCATTATTGAATGTTTTAGAATAATTCATTATAAGGTTTGGCAATTTACTGTAAAGATTTTTCAATTTTGACTGAATTGTTCATTTATGCATAGTGGTTATAATGTGGTCAGAATTGATGTATATGAGAATAATAATGTGTGGAGAGGGATTTCCTCCTATAAAGAATGAAATATGCGAGTCTTATTGCATAATGAGTTGTAGAATAGTTTCTATCTTCTTGTTGTGTTTTGAGTATCTTGATTATGTGAAATTGGTGTTCCTCCAAATTGTATATTGTATTGTGTGGTATGGTTATGTGGTGTTATTATTGAGTTTCTTATCTCTTGAAAGTGCATTAAATGAAACAAATGTCATTCGAGGACGAATGTTGTCCAAGTGGGGATAATGTAACAGCTCTAAAACGACTTTGGTGAAACTAGAGCCTAAAATGTGTGACATTAGGTTTTGAACTCCTAAAATAGTTTATAGTGATTTTTTGAGGCATTTCCTAAAGTTTGGTGATGTTTTGAGGTTAAATGTCCAAGAATGTCCATGACGTTCGAAGATTTTTCTTGAAATATGCTTGTGTGTCTTAGAGTGTCTTGGCAAGTTTTACGTGTTCGTTTAGGTTGAAATTGATGTGGGGGTTCGTATAATGTGTACAACTATATTTGGGTTAGAAATTTCCGGGCAAGTCTCCCCAAGGTCCAACCAAAGGGTCCTTGAGGAGGACTGAACATGCATCCAAAAACTATCAAAACCAGTCCAACCTAGAGAAGGCAATCGACAACCAGTACGTCAGTCAACGCCCTGTAGGTGGAGGGAGTAGCTGGGGCTTAGGATAGGGATCTTTAGATCTAAATTGTAAGGCTCTGACCCAATCGATGGTTGCTAATACGGCCCGTTGATGGGTTGACGCATCGTAGACTGGTCCGTAGATGGCACCTGTAGATTTTCTGCACACGTCTCGGCTAGGTCAAGGGTAAGTTTGAAATTTTTCCTACTCTTCACAAAATTATTTGGGTGGTTTCTTAATGGTATTTTAAGTGATTTTATAAGTCTTGAAGCTTAAGGGGAATTCTTTATTCAAAATCAAAACCCCAAACCCAAAGAAGAACTCTCTAGAACATTATTGAAGCTTGAAGGAAGATTTGAACTTGAAGATTGGTTTCTCCATCAATTTGCATTAAATTTTGTGGATTAGCATCAACTAAGGTATGGTTTTTATCCTTGAATGTATCATGTTTAAGGATCCAATTTCCAAAGTGGTTTTCAAAGACTTTCTCAAGATATGAACTTCTAAATTGTAATCTAGCCATGGGTTCTAGCATAAAACGTTTTGAATCAATGTATTATGATTGAATTGATGTTAATTTTATTATTTTAAAACAAAAACTCGATGAACCCATGCAAAACATGCAATCCTAGTTTTGACAATATTAAGGGTGATTTGATCATGCTTAAATAGTGTTGATTTCTTGTTTAGTTTTATGTGGGCTATTGAAATATGAAATAAGCATGGTTGAATTGTATGTTGTCTGTCCAAAATTTCTAAATTCATATTGTGTAATCTTGGATTCATTTTATATTGTGCTTATTGGATTGAATTGGAGATCATGGTTATCGGTAAGAACCTTTGTGTATTGAGTTGGTAGAATTGGCTATAGATTGGAGTTGTGAGATCGGAATGGTGGTATATGACCTAACCTTCCCTATATTGTGTAGTATGAATTTTGAATTGTTATGATGATTGGTATGATTCACTAGCGGTGCTTATGTGCTATACTTTTGAATAATATTGCCTCGTCGGCATTACTTTATGAATTGTGAAACAATATGGCCTCGTCAGCATAAATTTATGAATTAGGATATTATCATGTTATAACCTGAATATGTGAGTATTGTTAAGGTATTGAAGAGTTATGTGGATATATGAAGTCAAAGTATGTGTTCTTCTAAGTGATTGCATGTGATCATGATAGGGTATAGTGATGCCTTATATGTGTATACTTGATGTTGGAGTGTGAATCTCCCTAGTTGACTATATGTGTCCTGTGATTGATTAAAGTGATATTTCTATAGGGTGTGTAGGGTGACTTGTAGTATATTTATTTTTCCCTATATGCTACTTGAATAATATTGTACATGTGATAAGATTATAATGAAGTGTGTCTTGTTTAGGTAGACCTATGTGCCTTACTTGATACATAAAGAATGTGAATATGAATCCTTGACTTAGTAGACTAAAGCACCTTTGTCATGAATGTATATGTATGAATTGAATATGATCTTTTATAAGGTTAAGAAGGTCATTTATGTAGAATCTTATAGAAAGAAGGTTATTATATCATTGAAGTTCAAAGTCGTAATGGTATTTTTCTTGTATAAATCATGTACTTAGAATTAGTTGGCTGGAACGGAATGAAATCACACTTAGGAAAGTCATTGATCTATCTTAATAACCATTGTTGGCAGCCCTAGTGGACTCTCTTTGGTAAGGTGTGTTATGATTTTGTTATGAACAAGATATGGTACCTAGTTATGTGCTCCTTTATTGAATTACTCTGTGAGAAAAAATGCTAGAACTGAGAGAATATTCTTGCGTAGTAGCTCTAGTTAAGAAGGAGAATAGAGTACAGAAAAACCCTTGATATTCCTTAACCATGTTCCTACATGGGTTGTGTCCTTGTTCTACCATTGGCAAGTAGAACACCCTCTATAAAAGTAGGTTTGACTCCATATTTTATGCCTAGCTAATATGGTGTATGTCAGTTATTTCCTATCCTCATCATGCAGGATACATCCTAGTGATGGAGAAGTACTATAAAGTTTAGGTAGTGGAACAGGACGTTGTCTAGACATTGCATAAGTAGTCTTTGAAGATGTTAGTGTGTAGGTTCCTTAGATGTTCTCTAAGACCATTATGTGAAATTCCTAAATTAATTAATTTATGCTAAATGGTTTAATGAATATACTGACTTAGGCTAAAAGTATGTTAATGAAAAGGTATTTATCTAGGGTAGCCTTAAGATTGCTTAGGTATCTTGGAGAGGGTGTATGGGAGGTATATTCATGTCTCACTTAGATGAGTCTTAGAGTAATTCTAGGTAGGGAGTTAAATGTATGAAATGTGAATAATCATATCTTAGATAATCTAAAGGATCACATAGGTGTGTGTGAAGGGGTTGTATGGGCGCGCTCTTCACGAGTCACTTAATTGAGCCTTGGAATCACCTTTGGTGGGAGGGTCTCTTGTTTATCTAATTTTAAGTGATCTTGATGCTATATTGTGTAATGTTACTTTATGTTCTTATGTTTTCTTAATATGATCTCTTATAATTGTTTTAGGAAATTTTACTCAAAAAGAGCATATTTTATATAAATGTCCTTTTAGCATGATTTTGTTGCATTACAACATACTTAGTGCATTCTAATGTACTAATTCAATAAATTTTGTCTATCTCTAAAGGTGTAGGTGGCATTTGAGAGGAGTCTAGAAGTGGAAGCTTTGATTAGTGTTCATTCAAGCAAGTGTTGGTATGTACTCACTAGATTCGAGAACATCATGAATGTTTAGTTTTCTTATTTGAAGTATTGTAATAGACTAAGATATTTTCTACGTGCAGAAGTATGGTTCGTGTCCCAAGATATTCTTATGTCTAACATGGAAACTTTGAGACGTAACCTTTCTTTATAATTTGCTATAATAGAGTTATTTTGAAGTATTACTATTACGTGTGAAAAGTTTTAGTTCCGTACTACTTTTCATACATGTATGCAATGAACGATGTCAAAAGGCTTGTAGAAGACCTCTGAGAGGTCAAGTATGCCATGTTGCTATCAGAGAATACGTTTTCTTCTAGGGTTTATTCTCAGGTTGTTACAATATCATAGATACATGGGAAGATTGTTAGTTAATCTATATTTCCCATGTTAGTGTGAATCTAATGATAATTGTTTTATTGCTCCACAGATTGTTATTCTTATATACCAATGTGTGATTTTCAAGTTATTACATGTTGAGCCTTATAATGAAAAGAGGAACATGTTGAAAGTTGGAGAAAGTAATTCCTCCATAATGCAATAAAAATGATTAAGTATGTGTGCACTATGAATTATGAAAATAGTTCCTAATTGCTTTTATTGCTTAGGGTGTATATGTACGTGAAGTATGTGTTCCTTGTAAACAGGGTACATTGAATTTGAAGTTATAGTGTGCTTATGATCTTTCGGTGAAGTCTTTTAATCCGTGAAGGTGTTTTAGTGTCATACGAGGATGACTGCTGTCTATGTGTGGGGAAATATAACGACACTCAAAATGAAATAGGACATGTTAGATCCTATCATGAGTTTTATGAGTTAATAAGGTTTCAAAATGATGAATAATATAGCTTTAGAAGTCAGTTTGAAGAGTTAGAAAGTCAAACATTAAAGAACAACCAAGACATTCGGAAACTAGCCTTTTGTGTGAGCTAATGTGTCCTTGTTTATTGTGCATGTTTTTAGGTGTTGTATGGAATCTAAAATAAGTGAGGATGACCCTAGTACCTAGAGGGACATACCTAGGCTCAAAACGTCCGGGAACGACTCCCCAAGAACACACCAAAGAGTTCTTTCGGAGGACCAAAGGTGTTGCATGAGGGATGCCGAAACAACCTGTTTATGAAACCGCCTACATGTCGCGGAGCTATAACTTAAAGACAAAAATTATGCCTTGTGGCGCAGGCTTGTGATGCATTATTGTTTGTCGGTGCATTCAATGCATTTAGTGAAAGAGTTGTGTGTGTGTAGAGAACTTTTGTAGTAGTTTTAACATGCTTTTATGTTTGTTTTGCAGAAAAGATGTCCAAATCATAAAACATAGAAGGCAGCTGGAAAACAATGCAGAAAGATGACCTACGAAGGATATCGATAGTCCATCGTTCAAACGAAGGTCCGATGGTGGTGACCATCGATGTACAGTTCAGGCTGAACGAGAAGCTCGGGAAAGGTGACTAACTCTGGAACTACAAAGCGGAATGACGATATTGGCAGACCATTGTTTTTGTCATAGATAGTTCCAGTACCTTAAATTGGAATAAGATAGAGCGACGGAGGGCATCGATGTACAATAGGTGCATCGACGGACCATGTTGTTGGTCCGTTGATTAATTCAGAGAAGGTGTCATCTGAAGAAGAGGAAATATTCTAAGTCTGGACTGACAAAGGTAGTCCACGGATCGTCGATAGTGTAATCTGAAGAAGAGAAAAATATTCTAAGCTTTGACTGACAAAGGCAGTCGACGACCGTCGTTCTATCGACGGTCCGTCAGTAGTGGTCGTCGATCGATGCCGCGTTTTGGAACAAACTTTCCTTATTTCAATTCCTTTTAATCTAGGACAATGTTTTCTATAAATAGGGATTAAAACCTCGTTTTTAGGGTTAGACACTTTTAGTATTGTTCTAGTTTTATTTGGAGATTTGTTTTTGCAAAGTTTGGCATTAACTCAATTTCCGGATTATGTCTGAAGATTTATCTTGCAATTTCAAGTTCATTTTCACAGTTTATTGTTATTGTTTGAGTAAGTTCATGATATCTTTTTTAAAAATTATGAATTGTGATCTTGATTGCATGGGTAACGAAATGAACCATTAGGATTGTGGGGAACATGGGTAATTAACAAAGTAGACCTACCAAATACGCAAATATCAAATAGGTTTTTGTGTGTATTGATATTTCTTTCGTTTAGAAGTCTTTTTAACGAGTGCACGTGTTAGATTTACTCTTTTTAATAATCAAAACTCACCTTTTCAAACTCAAGACTTGAGACATCATCTATTCTGAGAAATCACATCTAAAAAGACAACGGAAGAATGAAATGTAAGAGACAGATTATATACATTAAAGAGCTATGGCAAGCAATGAGAGTAGTGAAGAAACTGAAACTTCTATCGTCCAATAGTCTCTCGCTCATAGATGTCACGAGTCACACCGATGAACAAGACTCTACTAGATGTGTCACTATAAGTATTTGAAACCTAGAGAGTAATCCCAAAACCTTATGCCCTGATAGTAAGTTTGTAACGACCCAAGGGTATACCCTAAAAGACACACGACGTCGTAGACTTCTCAAAGGCCTTGGATAAGCCTCTTAGCATTCATTCATCGCATTGTCATAAAATGGGCAGAAAAATTAAAAAGTTTCATAGCATAAAATAATGCTAGATCATCACATCATTTATAAAATCATAAGTACATAGTTTTGACTCTAAATCTCATTTGCCATCTTAGACTCAACATCAATAGAATAGAATAGGAACACGACCCTTAACAACATAAATGATTAATCTATACTATTACATGACCTTAAATAACAACTTGACATGAAGGTCATTGATTCATAAGGACACACTTGAACTTGGGAATAGCTATCCAAGCTCTTCATTCTAGGAAATATTCTCTAGCCAGCACAACCTACACTTTGTGTAAAAAGATGAAGAAGAATTGTATTATTACAAGAATATACTAAAAATGATAACCATGCAAAAACATGATTTAAAGAGGACATTTTGTTAAAAACCATATATCATGTATTTATAGTTAAAATTGATGTACATTGCTACAGTAAGAACACATTAGAGTTCAAATACAACATATAGACATGAATATCACTCATACAAATAGTTGAATCCATTTTATTACATTTAACGCACATTCAATAGACCACAATCTAGACATGAGAATCATCACGTAAGACAACCTCCAAATATCACTAGTGCAATGTACAAGTAGCATCCTATAATACAAGTTACAGCAAGTGGTCCTAGGAAGTAACCCTAGACTTAAGCACATCTCGTTCAATAACATACCACACATGCATTAACCTTAGACATAAGACCTACATACTTCATTAATGATCACATGAGAAATATTTTATTCATTTCATCTTAGTCATAACTTATTTCGTTCATATTATAGGTAAACAACCCTCACAACCCCTTCACAAGCTCAATTGTGTAATGTACACATGGAGTCCCATACCCACACATATACCAAGAAAAAACATTTACAAGCCATAAGTGTAATTCACATGCATCATCATAAATCATGTCTTGACATAAGTAAGTAAATCCTAACATACATTCATATTTACATACATGAACCATAATCTATATTTCATAAAAGAACCTAATCATAACTTCCTTTAAAGTACACTTATGGAATGTATATGCAGGGTGAATAGTCCAACCTACACTAAGTAATTCTTCAAGTAATCATGACCAATATTCATAATCTTATATTTAACATTAGGGAGACTTAGCCAAAACCAACATAAACCATGTGAGTTACATGGAATCCTGTGTCATATAACCCCACACCTAAAAAAGGTGTTCTACTTGCCAAGGTAGAACCATACATAATAGCTATCTAGGTTGATCCACTAGCTAGAACCTACGGGGGCATGTAGTTAAGGGATAGTAAGATTTCTTCTAGAAACCCGACCTATTGCATTAGTGAAGAGGCTTCAACCTCATGAGTATCATTTGAATCACCCAACCTATTCCATTAGCGGAAGGGTCTTTTACTTATTGTAGATATCCACTCGGTCCTAAGCTTAAACTCCTTCTTTAATATCTTAAAGCATTTATTTATCATTAGTTCCTAATGTAGTATTGAGCGACTTTCTCTCTCATACATCATATAGCTCAAAGGATTCTATGATGAGAATGAAGTTTCATCATAGAATCTACATTATGTGACAATGTCCTTTCACGTAATCCTAAGAAGTCTTGTTTAGAGTACAATTAAGGAAATCATCCAAGAGTACAATTAAGGAAATCATCCTAACATAGTCTAGTTTATTGTATCATACTTTCATTGTGTATGTGTGCATATATGATAAAGCCTTTCACATAAACATTATTAGACAACACATGCTCGTATTTCATTAATCATACACTTTACAGGCATAGTAATAGAAAATGGTGCATATGAGAACAATCGTTTCAATTGACACCATAAATATTTCCTGCTCATAGTTATGAATAAGATATATGTGTACATAGTGGTCTCATAATGACATAAGACCATCATAAGAATGACTTTTAAAATAATTGACAATGAACCCATGATTATGTCGCAAGATAAGAAATTTGACCTTACAATCACATTGGAAAACCATTTAAAAACTCCTTAGATGAAAGGTTAACTAAGTATCAAGGGTTACCATAATTAATAGAAGAATGGCCACAAAATATTGGAGAATAAAACCCTTGGAATCCATCCCATACCTTGATCTTGAGCTTGTTCTTCAATGGAGGTTCTAAAGAGAGTTTAATTTGATAGGGAAAGCTTTGATTTGAAGAATGAAATCTAAATTGGGGTTTTATGTTTTTTAACTATCTTATAATACCTAAAAATAGGTAATATAACCGCCCATTCTTTCATTGGGACGTGGCTTAACAGTGAGTTGAAGGTGGCTTTGACGGAATCGATGGAGCGTCATCTGGTTGACGAGCCATCTTGCACACCATCGTTTGTGACAGAGACTCCCTCATTTGGGGGATAAGATCCCAATGCTAAGTATGGAGCCACGCCCATATTTGACGGGGAATCCATCAGACCACTGGTCGTTGATCAAGGGCGTGGTTTGACAAAACCTTGGCAGATTTTTCCAAATAATTGGGTCCTCCTCAAGGAGACTTCGGGTGGTCCTTGGGTAATACATCAATATAGATTTAAGGGTCCTCTCCTATAATTTTGGACACAAAAAAACGTAAAACATGCGAAGGCACACTAGCACATACACACAACTAGATTCCAAACTTCTTAGTCGTTTGTTGATGTTTGACTCCCAAGATCCATAAAACTACTATCACAAGATGTGGCACACTTTATTAACATATTCTTAACTCTTAAAACACATGTGAGGCTCTAGATAATCCTAGTTTGTCTTGATGGTTGTTATGGTGGGATCTCATTAGTATGTTACTTTAGCTCATTAAATCCTTAGTTTTTTGTCATATTCTTTATTCCGTCAATATTATCTACACATAGGGTTTGTTGAGTATTAGAATCGTTGGGTTTTAGCTTTAAGAATTATCCAAATCAGATTAGTATGTTGATATTCAATTTATTAAATGAATTTCAGAACCCTGGATATGTTTTTCTTTTGTTCTTCAATTACACATGTTAGATCAAATATTTTAATTATTCAGTTATACATGCCTCAGTCGTTAAAGCATCACTATCTGATTAGTTGTAGCATTCACCATTTTCATGTCCAATTTTGAGCTATCTAGTATTACACAAACTTAATCATAATATGTTAACCATATTTTTCATTGGGAGTAGAATAATACCGAGTTTTATTAGGGGTTAGCATAACCAAGTTTTCCAACAATCACTATCCAGAAAAGTTGTAAGTTCTCCCTTTAGTCATCACTTTATTCATCATGCCAGCATGCCTCTAAGCCTTTAGATGGGCATATTGGGTCCTCTCAAAGGGGTGTGTACATCATCATCCACATTTAGCTCATGTGGTCTTATTGTCGGTTATTAGTAGCTCCCATTGTTCAATCAGAATCTATTGCATCGACCATGATTAAAGATTAGTTAGTATTCAGTCAGCCTATTGTAAATGTGGTCCTTGCATCCAGTTAGATCATTATTAAGTATCTATTTCATATTTAGATTATATCATTGTTTATTTACATTATTCAGTTAGACGTTATTACATCTCTATTTACTTTGCATACTCAGTACCTTTCAAGTTTTGACGCATACTCTGCGCTACATCTTCTTGTGATATAGGTTCCAAATCTCTGTATTTTGATCACCCTTAGATCAGTTATTGATATGAGTTTAATAGAATCATTGGTGACTCCTCATTCTCCAAGGATAATAGTCATGAGTTTCATTTCAGTATTTCCAGTCCTTACTTTTAGTTTTGCTAGACTTAGCTTGTGCATGTCCCATCATTTCTAGTCACTTAGAGGTTATCTTTAGCCATAGAGAGATTCTGTTTAGTATTGAGTTACTATCTTCCTTGAATTAAACTCATCAATTTTCATATATCTCTATTACAATATATGTATGTTCCCCATTTCTAATTTTTATTTACGATTATATCATCCACAGAGTTTTTATAAATCACTTATATTTAGTATGCTTATGATCATGCCAGCAGGGTTATATAGGGATAACTTGTGGTGCTATGTCCCGTGTCCGCATCCAGGATGTAGCTTCAAGGCATGAAAACATTTGTATCAAAGCACTAGGTTTAAGTGTCCTGGATATATGAATAGACGCACTAGGTAAAGTCTTTTTCATGAGTGTGTATTGCACACTACATCTAATGAGGCATACTACAAATTGTTTTGAGAAAACATCTTTTTCTTCTTACTCTTATCGTGTGTAGGATATGATCAAATTCCATTTTCACTTGATGTTTTACATTTCAGCGTTCACGCCTCTTCGTAGAGCTAATGCTAGGAATGCAAATGCCAGAAGTGCTAACACAATTCCTCCAATCCCAAATCAGGAAGTCTCTATGCTGAATTTGGAATTGTTATTCAGATATTGGCTTAGAGTGTTCTCGACCAGAACAATCAGTAGGTTCAAGCTCTTATTAATGCAAATTGTGGATAAATAGTAGCAAAGGTCCTTGACTTTGTTAGGATGAATCTACTAGAGTTCTTAGGATCACAAATTGGTGAGGATACTCTAAATTTCGTGGATGAGATCAAGAAAATCCTAGATGTGACGCATGTCACTGTGAATTATCGGGTTGAGCTAGCATCTTACACAATTAAAGATGTGTCTTATCTTTAAGATACTAAGTGGAAAGATAATGGGGGTACAGATGCTTCTCCTATCACTTAGGATTTCTTCAGCAAACCTTTCTAGACAGGTTTTTCTCAATTAAACTCATAAGTAAGCCAACTAACTAAATGAATTAATTAAAAACGCGCAACAAAATAGTGACTCCACAAATGAGAACACGATTGACGGATCATGTGTCCATAGACGGGCATTGTTCCCTCCATGATGCACACTCATCGATGAGTTCATAGACTTGCAAACCCAGGCCCTTTGCCGAATAATGTAAGTTTCCATCTACGGAGGAAATCGAAGCACCGTCGATTGGACCACGAGCCGTCTGTGGCGTTCGTTGGTGATACTGTCTATTGACAGCTTTTTGCTACTTTTGCAAGGGTCCTCCTCAAGGGACCTTAGTTGGTCCTTGGGGAGTCGTACCCAAAATTTTTTATATGAACTAACTGTAATACGTGTTAGACACCCTTCCACCAACTTTCATCAATTTCCAACTCCTAAATCTTAGTCAAATAGGCTAAGGCATACTAGTAACCTCATTGAACTAGTTTCCAGACGTCATGGACGTTCTTTGAAGTTTTGGTTTCATAACTCCCTAAATGACTTATATACACTAAAATAGACCTTAAAAAGTGTCTAAACCTCATTAAACTTATGTAGGCTCTAGAACATATCTTAGATTTTCGAGTTGTTACATTATCCCCCCCTTAGGAACACTCATCCCCGTATGACACTAAAATATTTTGAAAGGAAGGAATAGACTAAAGAGGAGCAGCCCAACCAATCAACAACACATGACAACATGAGTTACAAAATAAATAATAAAATTCATACCAGTCAATCAAAACTTCAATTACCACTTATAAGCTCAAACATCACATTATGAGGAATTCCCTTGTCACAACAACAACATGAGCTCAACACTTCATATATGAGTCAATTATGCCAAAATTCATCTTACAAACATTCTCAATATCATTTAATAAAGAATCACCATATCAAAATGCACAACATAACTCAAAACAAGAAGAATTGCAATTTTTCAAGTCAAAATGCATAATTTCACTGTAATAACACAAAAAATGCACATTTTCGCAAAACTTCACCAAAAATAAAAGCAACTTCAATTTTAGTTATTATTTTCATTATTACGAGGAATTACTAACCTTAGTTTCCAAATAGATGAGGGTAACAGTACTTTATGTCGGCCTCGGCCACCCATGTTTCATCCTCAACTACGTGGTTCTTCCATAACACCTTTACGGAAGTCACCAATTTGTTCCTCAACTCTTTTTCTTGTCTATCAAGGATTTGAATTGGAAAATCCTCATAAAAGAGGTTATCATTCACACCAATACTCTCAATAGAAAGAATGGACTAGGGATCACCGATACCCTTCTTAAGCACAGAAACACGGAAAACTGGAAAAACTGAAGTCAATTCACTAGAATTTTCAACTCATAGGCGACCTTACCAACCCTTTGCAAGATTTCATAGGTAACCACATAACGAGGACTCAAGTTCCCTTTCTTGCAAAATATAACCACCCTTTTCATTGGCGAAATTTTCAAGTACACCTTATCACCTTCTTCAATCTCTAAATCCATTCTCCTATGATCGGCATAATACTTTTGGCGACTATAGGCCGTTTGCAACCGGTTTATTATGATATAAACTTTCTCAAAAGTCTGATAAATAAAATCGGGACCAATAAGCGAAGACTCACCCACTTCAAACCATCCAATTGGAGATCTACATCTCCTCCCATACAAGGTTTCATAAGGAGCCATAGATATAGTTGAATGGTAGCTATTATTGTAAGGAAACTCCACCAAAGGTTAATGCTTATCCCAATTTCATTTGAAATCTATGATACAAGCTCTAAGCATATCCTCAGGGTTTGAATAGTACGCTCCACTGGACAATCCATTTGGGGATGAAAAGTGGTGCTTAACCTTTCCTTGGTACCCAATCTTTCTTAGAATGACCTCTAAAACCTAGATGTGAATTGTGCACCTCTATCCGATATGATGAATAACAAAATACCATGGCGACACACAATCTCATCTATGAAGATCCTTGCATAATCCTCAACCGAAGGGGTAGACTTGACAGGAATAAAATGAGTGGTATGGTCAACCTATCCAAAACCACCCATTTAGAGTAATATTGCTTTTGGGTCCGAGGAAAAAGTACCACAACATCCATATTGATGTCTTCCCACTTCCAAATAGGAACTTGAATTTCTTGAAGTAAACCCCCTGGCTTTTGGTGTTCGACTTTCACTTGTTGGCAATTTGGACACTTTGTAACAAATTCTGCTAATGTCCTTTTTCAAACCTTCCCACCAAAACACTTCCCTAAGGTCATGGTACATTTTTGTAGACCCCCGATAAATGGAGTAACGGGCCCCATGAGTTTCCTGAAGAATCCGGTTCCTCAAACCATCTACATTGGGAACACACAACAGTCCTGGATACCTCAAGACACCATCCCCCCCCCAAGGAGAATGATTCATCAAGCTTGCCAAGAACCGATTCCTTACACTCGATCAATGGCTGATATAGGTGTTGTTTGGATTTCACTTCAACCACCAATGATGACTTTGAAATATGATGGACCATAAAACCACCATTCGGAGAATCTTCCAATCTAACACCTAATCTAGTCAACCAACGAACATCTTTAACAACGTCTTTCTTGGCTTCCTCTAAATGAGACACACTAACCATGGTCATACGACTTTGATCATCCGCAACCACATTGGCCTTGCCGGGTTAATACAGAAAGCTCATGTAGTAATATTTCAACAATTCCAACCACCTTGTTTGTCGGAGATTCAACTACATTTTAGTAAACATATATTGGATACTCTTGTGGTCGGTATACACATCCACATGAATACAATACAAGTAATACCTCCATTTTTTCAACGCAAATACCACGGCCACTAACACAAGATCATGAGTTGGATAGTTCCTCTCTTGAAGCTTAAGTTGTCTAGAAGCATAGGCTATTACTTTCCCATGTTGCATAATCATACACTAAACCCACTCGGGATACAGCACAATACACAACGAAGCCCTTGGTACCCTCCGCTAATGTTAACACCCGAGCGGAAGTAAGCCTATCATTCAAAATTTAGAAACTTCGCTCACATGACTCCGACCACTCATATTTCTTACTCTTTTAGGTCAAAGTAGTCAAGGGAGATGCAGTGGACGCAAAACCATTCACAAACCTTCGATTATAACCCGCTACACCCAAGAAACTCCTAATTTTGGTTGGAGTCAATGGTCTAGGCCAATTTTTCACCGCCTCTGTTTTTCTTGCATCAACCTCAACTCCCTCACCAAAGATGATGTAACCAAGAAATGCTACTGAAATCAACCAAAACTCACATTTGCTATACTTGGAAAATAATTGGTTCTCCATAAGAACTTGTACCACACCCTCAAAGTCCCAGTGTGCACCCTCATTGTTCGAATATAGCAAGATGTTGTCAATGAAGAAAATGACAAATGAATCTAGGTAACTTCGAAACAACCTATTTATGAGATCCATAAATATCGCCGGGGCATTAGTAAGAGCCGAAGTACATTACTAAGAGATCAGAGTGACCATATCTACTCTGAAATGTCATTTTTGGTGTATCCTCAGCTCTTACCTATGTTGGTGATACCCCGATCTAAAGTCAATCTTAGAAAAGTAGCTTTCCCCTTGGAGTTGATCAAACAAGTAGTCCATCCGAGGGAGAATATACTTGTTCTTAATAGTGAGTTTATTGAGTTGGCGATAATCGATACACATTCTAAGTGAACCATCCTTCTTCTTCACAAACAAAACAGAGCACCCCATGGAGAAATACTAGGTCTAATTAAGCCTTTTGCTAATAAATCATTGAGTTGAGACTTCAACTCTTTCAATTCGGACAGAGTCATCTGATAAGGAGGAATTGAAATGGGATTTGTATTCTGTAACAAGTCGTTACAAAAATTAATTTTCATTTGGGAGGAATAACGGGAAGATCATTAGGAAAGACCTCTGGAAAGTTCGTCACTACGGGGACCGACTCAATGGGAGGAATTTCGTAGTTTAATCTTAGACTCTTTATATAGGGTATAAACAACCTTTATAGATCATCCTACAGGCTTTTAAACAAGAAATGATACGACCTTTAGGAATAGAATTTCCGCTCTTCCACTCTAAAACGGGTTCATTTGGAAAGTTAACTTCACCACCCTCATTCTACAATCTATAAAGGCAAAGCAAGCATGCAACTAATCCATACCCAAAATGACATCAAAATCAAACATATCAACTAGTTCAACATAAGTAACTTTATTGGGAAACATTATAGGACAAATTCTATACACCCTCTTTGCAACAACCAACTCACCCACCAGGGTAGACACCATAAAAGGATTCAAGATATCTGGCAAAATGTTAAACTTTTTAGTTACTACAAGAGTAAAAAATGACAAGGTAGTACCGGGATCAACTAAATCTTATACATTAATATAGAAGACTTTGAACATACTGGTAACCACATCGGGGGAAGTCTGTTGCTCACCCCTAGAGTGGAGAGCATAAAAGTAATTCTTCTTTGGAGCATCATTAGAACCACTTGCTTGCCCACTCTCTTTGTATTTCCCCTTCACATTTGGTCAATCTCTAACCATTTGCCCACTCTTACCACAACAAAAAAAATTATCCGTTCCCTTAAGGCAATCACCATAATGCTTCTTGCCACACCTTCCACAAGCTTGCTTCTTTGTTGGTGAACTAGTACCTCTTTCCTTTTGAGGATTAGGGTTAGACACCCTATCATACCTAGACTTAGGGAACTTGGAAGGAACTTGATTAGAAACCCTCTTCTTGAACCTAGGCTTGTCTTGAATATCAAGCCTTCACTTTGAAGAACTACTATCAAAAGATGTTTCCCTCTTGGAATATCTACTCTTTCTCTTATCCCTTCCCTGTTCCACTTGTTGACCATGAAGCATGAGACGAGAAATGTTCATATTGTCATGTAGCATAGTGGAATGACATTATTCTTCCAAGTCATACGACACTCATTCGTAGGATCAGAAACAAAAGAAGGAACATATTTTGACAATTTAGTTAATTTCAAGGAGTATTCAAGAACACTCATACCTCCTTGACGAAGGTTGAGGACTCCACCACTTTAGCTTCCTGCTTCTCCCTAGAAAAATTCTATCAATAAAATCCTTTTTGAACACTTCCCAAGTCACGAGTCCACCTCTTTAAAGGCCTTTTGTCCCTCCATTGGATGTACCAGCTTGAGCCACATCTTTGAGTTGGTAAGTGGCTAACTCGACCTTCTCTTTAGTAGTCAACCCCATAGCATAAAGGATCTTGTAGATTTCATCAATGAACTCTTGTGGGTTTTCTTAAACCTTGGACCCACAGAAAGTAGGGGGATCATCCCAGTAAAATCCCTCCAACAAGAGGCCATGGTGTCAACTTGTTGATTTTCTCGGGGTACAACCTTGTTATTTGCTTGGGCCGTCATGGCTTGAGCTTGGGTAGTAAAGGCTTGTGCTTAAGTATTAATGGCTTGGACCATGTGGAGAAGAGCATCCCTTATGTCACCATCCGTCAAAGAAGGGTGATTGACCGGAGCTTGGTCATCATTAACCTCTTCCTCAAGAGGAGGAACTTGATTTCCTCGGTGAGGAACTCCCACATTTGCAATCTCTTATTCAAGTTTTCGTGCCGCGTTCCTTTGATTATAGTTTGCATGTAATCATAATAAAAAGGATTAGATGCTAAAAGCACGTAGAGCCAAAACTCTAGAGGCACGGTATTGGACTTTCAAGAAAGTGAGAGTTTACTAAGCATCTATAGATTCCTATCCATAAGTGTGGCACGCTTCAAAAAAATGAATACAAATCTACATAGACTTAGTTGAGAGAGACGTCGACTCAAAGATATTCAACCTCATGCTCTGATACCATGTTTGTCACGTCGAGGGAGCACCCCCTAGATGTAACCGGCATCGTCGTCCTCTTTGAGGATTAAGACTAGCCGCTTAGCTTACATCATTACATTCATAGATCAAAAACGAGAAAAATTTAAAACTTTTCATTACTTCTACATGGAGGTTTACATAGATGTCTACATACATATAATTTTTATTTTGAGTTTACATACACCCTTCATATAGAAAGAATACATAATCTTCTACTTTTATTGCACATAGATATAAAAAATATAACATAGTCTCAAATTGATGTCTCATCTCATAACTATTTAACAATAGTATAACAATTTGATCCTAGCCCATACATCAACGGAATAAAGCCAGATATAGTCTATACAATGTTTAGTACTCAACATAAAATGAAAGAGCATAAGAGTCAAAACTAGAACAACTTCATAAGCTTGATAATGGAATTGCCCTCATAAAGTGAGGACCTACCCATATTGGATAAATTAGAATTCCACGTCTTCTTCAAAGTCGTCTCAAAGCGCTTCAATGACTGGAACCTAAAATGTTTGGGAAAAGGGAGAAAATGGGATTGGTACACCATTTTTACTAAGCATGAGACCATATGAACACATATTATCAAATCATGCTAAAATTGTACATTTCGTTAAAACATGCTAGTTTACATTTAGGAAGTCTTATGCATATTCAAGAAGACCCTACTAATCAATGAGACATATTCATTAAGTCAAAATCATGTACATCACAAGACAAAAAATACTAAGTCTAGTCAAGTCAACATGCATATCACATACTTGAACACATAGTCAAAGCAACCTATCATCAAGTTATAATAACAACAAGCATGAATAAGAGTTCATTAAAACATAACCAAACGAAGACAATTACCCATTAACCATCATTAAGTCAACAAGTGTAATGTCCAAACAATGCCCCATAGCCTTACTTAATCAAGTAAACTCAACAAGAACCATAACCAATATCAAACTTCACATAATATATCATTTTAAGAATACATATCGTCATACTTTAGAAATAGAGACCAAAGACATATTCATAAGTTAAACTAATCATCATGTAGTGTGATAAATGTATCAAATAATGATATACATATCATACACTATTAAAAGCATATTCATATATAAGATCATCCTCGTAAGACTTACATAAAGCCAAACTAGTGCAAGACATAGGTAGAGTCCCATACCCCTGCCTAGGCTAAGTCAAACCCCTTAGGTTATCCTAGTTAGATTTCATTTCTTTAGTTCATTTTACCTTTTGGGAACATCTTTCCCTAACCGACATAGACCACATGAGCTAATGTGGAATCTGGCTACATGGAACCCTACACTAAAGGAAAGTGGACTTCTTGCCAAGGTAGTACCAAAACATGAACATAGCAACTATGTGGATCCACTAGCTAGTATTCTTATGCAGGCAACATAGTTCAAGAAGTAGGAGATATAGTTGGTATCCTCTTTATGCTACATGCATTATAGCCTACAATCTTAAGATTAAATTTGTGATCTTACCTTTCCTATGTGTGAAGGGACACTCCTCACTGTAGTTCACTCGGTGCTAAGCTAGAGTCCCTTTTGAAATGTCTTTAATGTCATTATAAATCATCATATATTAATTTAGGTCATAGGGTCTAAACCTTGTATAATCATAATCATCATATCTCAATAAGAATTGCATAAGTATGATCCTTTCATTACAATTCATACAAGTGAGGTTAACACATTTACATAATCACATCATGATAAGGCACATTGGTAAGTTGTCACCATCCTTATATAATTTACATCTTAGGCAAGACCTCACAAACCATATTCAGGACATTTAAATTAAACATCATACAAACCTATAAATCTTAAATTAAAGATATACTTCAATGCAACATCAACACTAAGTCACAATTAACCACAATTCAAGTAAAGAATAGGGATCACAAGAGTTACCAAGTCTCCTTCATAATCGATCATAAAGGTCTTAAAATCTACACTTAAATCAACCCAATAAGGGTATTATTTCAAGACACATCAATAACCTAATTGATAACAAAGTCAACTGAATCATTACGTCACAATTCATCACTAGTTCATAACTTAGGATAAGAGAATTAGGTCACAGTCATAATCTAAGTCAATTACTCAACAAATAACATAATAGGACTATAATTTTGTCTAATATATTCATAATTGTTACAATAACATCATGTAGTAGTAATTCAACCAATAACCAATTCAATTAAACCAACATTAAACAATTCATATAAAGATCACAACCTAGGGTTAAGGGGAATAGGTAATCTTCTACAAACTAGACCAATAAATCAAGAAATAGAATAATTGAGTTATAATACATGTTAATATATTCATAATATCTAAAAGAAACAACAAAAAATGCAATTCACAAGGTAAACTTTGAGATTAGAAAAGACCCACTTTAATTTCATACTTTTGAAATCAATTTAATGGAACCCTTTGGGGAAAGAAGTACCAAAGGTAAAAGGAATACCATACATTTTTTTTGATGAATATTGATGGAGAAACTTTGGTTATTTAATACCAAGAAACAACCTTGACCTTTTCTTCTATGGAGTTGTTCAACTTGAGAGAAAGAAGACAGAAGGAAGAGAGTTTTGGTGTGGAAAATTATGAGAACTTAGGTTGGTCCATTTAGCTTAGGGGTTTCTTATAGGTTATTAATTGAATAAATTATACCTCCCACAACCCCTAATTAACCTCCTAACTCAGCCAACTAATTAAATTAATTAATTAAAAATGTGCAGCAAAACAGTGCCTGCACAGACGAGACGACGATCGACGAATCGTGAGTCCATCAGTAGGCATTATTACCTATGTTCTGGTTACTCGTTGATGAGTTCAGAGACTTTTCAAACCGGGACTTTAGCCAAATATTCAGAGCTGTCTGTGGAATTCGTTGGTGACACTGTCTATTAACAGCTTTTGGTCACTTTTGCTAGGTTCCTCTTCAAGGGCTCTTAGTTGGTCCTTATGGAGTTGTTCTCAGACATTTCGACTATGAACTACCTCTAATACGTGTTAGACACCCTTCCACCATTATTTATCAATTTGGACTACTAAAACATAGTCAAATTGGCTATGGCACACAGCACCTCATTGAACTAATTTCCGGACGTCATGAACGTTCTTTGAAATTTAGGTTTCTAAACTTCCTAAATGACTTAAATAAACTATAGACCTTAAAACAATGTCTAAACCTCTTGAAATGTATGTTATTCTCCAGAACACATCTTAGATTTTCGAAGTGTTACACACATATATTGGGACAAACATAAAATTGTACTGGCAACTGTTTCATGTTTCAAATCTTCCAAATGTAGAATGGAAAAGTAAGAGATGTTGTTATATCTTTGGTATCCATTTTCTCTTGTTGTGAGTTGTCAAAGCCATTTCTTTTTAATTTTTTATCAAGCAACAGTACCCCTCTAACAAGTTTGATCAAGAGCATGAGGAAGAGAAAATTGATAGAGCTTTACTAGAAAATGTACTAGATATAATTGTTGAAATTGGAGTGTGGTCAATGGATTATTATGAGAGCAATTTTGAGGTTACAATGGTCGAGGACACTGCGTCTTATTATTCTTAAAAATATTTTAATAGGATCCTTGAAGATTCATGTGCACTTAGAATCTTTGCAAGAGTAAGAAGTCATTGTGTACTCAAGTATTGCATCTTCAAAACCGTTCTCATTATAATCCATTGACCCCATTCCAATTTCAGCAAATATATCTAGCACATTCTTTAATAGAGCTCTGTGAATTTGTCTCCCCCATAATCTTGATCAATCTGGATAAAGGAATATTGTTTTTCAATAAAAATATAAAATGAAAATGCTAGTGAGAACTCAAAGCAAGACAAAAGGGATATCAGAGATATAACAACATCGCTGACTTTTCAATTTTACTATTGGTAGACCTAAAATATAAAATAGTTGGTAATAAGATTTTACCTCTAACCTAATATATGTGATAGACTTTTCTTTTTAGTCATTCCAACAAAAAGAGACATCTTTCCATACTAGTAATAATTTAACTTCAAATTTCGTGTTTTACATTATAGCCACAATGTTTCTATGGCTTACTTTATACCAGAAGTGTTAAAATTCTTGTTTTTTCTCTTAAACTTTGTGCGAATCTTAGTTAATAGTTCTATGTTTGTAACTATATTAATGATCACTTGACCCACTTCTTATTTTATTTGACAATTAGAATAGTCACTTAGAGGGAAACCACTAAGAATACATTGACAAACTCCGCGCATGTTGTGTTATATTTTATTAGAATGTTTTGGAACAAGGTTTGTGTTGCTATAGTGAAGGAGTATTTAAATACCTTCAATCGATAAAATCATGAGGGATATTATGTGTTGTGTATCTTGTGCTCGACATGTTGCTTGTTATGCTATGATATAATGACCCTCCAAGTCATTTATATGTTTATGTCATCATTCCATAATTAATAGCGTTACTCTAGTGACCACAAGTATTTTATGACTTTCCAACACTGACTATTTGATCGTCAAGTCATTCAATTGGGTTTTATACCAATTTTTCTATTGGAGCTTTTGAAATTTGAAAAGTTGATTTCAGTCATAACCTCAGTTAAATGACATCAGATTGTAATCTGAAGATTGCATAAGCTCCAAAGCAGCAAAAATAGGCTTGTATCATGGTTGGCACGAGTCCTAAGGCATACAGTCTGACTTTGGGGACATCTAGAACATTAGCCTTTGAATTTTGGCTTAAGTTTTACTTTGGTTAACATTCTTGGTAAACACACTTGTATGTGAATTTCGTTAGGGAAGTTAGTTTTGGAATGTCGACTTTTGTCTAGAATGATCTTTGGCGAGCTTTTTGAAACTTGTGGTCTTATTTTTAGGCCCGTTTTGGAAATTGGCTAAAAATGGCATTTGGGTGTGGGGCCATTTTTTTGTTGAAATGACCTTGTATTGAAATTCAAACAATGACAATGATTGGGGTATAATATGTAGCATATTTTCATCGTGTCTCAAACGAATTCTAATCGTCTATTCAAAGACTTCTAATAAAATAAAGAAAAATCGTGTGTTGTTGGTGCATACCTTTAGCGACGAGAATTTAGTCTTTTGGCGACTACATTTAGCATTTAGCGCCCTGAAGTGTTGTTATTTTTATATTGATATATCAGATTCTGCCTTATTTTGAAATATTAATATCTATATTCCAAGCTCTGTTTTGGCTAATTCAAAAGTAAGATTAGTTCGAGTTTGAGTTGGTTGTATGGGTAGCATCTCGAGTGTGTAAGAAAATCTCTGGTTGTTGTGTACAAGATTGGTGGAGTTTTTTGGTCCTCTTCTGGAGTGAATTCCTGAAATGACCGATCGACTCCCATATTTCCTAATCGGAATTCAAAAATTAGTCTATCTCTAATTTTGATGATTTTAGTGATTGTGCATTGTTCTATTTTTGATATCGTGGCAGCATTCAAAGGCTATTCGGAAAGGAAAAGCTCTGGCAGAGTAACTTGGAGCATGCATGGTCAGCCTTTATGTAGGCAATGACTGAGTTTCCATTAGATTGAGCAGTAAGTAGGTTCGTCACTCTCACTAGTCCAGATCTAACATCTAGTAGAGTCCTAAACATTGGCGCGGAGATGTCTGTGAATTATCTTTAGGAGGCTACAAAAATGTCCTTACGGAGTTATTCTATTTTGTATAATTTTAAGAGGTTCTTTTCTAGTAAGAAAATTAATCGATTACTACTTGTTTCATGGTATTATACGATGGCTCTCACGCGCAATCGAGGTCTACCCTGAGGTCGGGCGGAAAACCGACTACAGAGAAGGAGTACCGAAAATCCATAGGCTCATCCATAGTTAGACCAGATTCCTCCCTAGCTAGTGGGGCCTGGACTAGCCCATCCACCACCCAGATCAGCTGCCGCTGATGATCTATATAATATGCTTACGTATATTTTAGCAACTATTAGGGGAATTCAGCCACATCAAGCCCCATTACCAATTTTGAAGCTTGCTCAATTACCTTGGGGTCAAGTATAGCAGCGGATCTAGAGGTTCACCAGTCATTGGTACATGCTGCCATTTAGCCAGATGTTTTGAACGAAGTTATGTGACTGAGGGAACAAAACATGCATGGGGTGTTTCTGAGACTATAACCACGGAGGTTTTCTTGGGCAGTTGGTGAGCATGCACAAAAGTCCTTACTACTTGCTTGTAGCGACATTTGACTTTGGGGTTAGTGGAGTCGAGTACAGACTTTTGGGTTGGTGGAGTAGAGGGGAGCTAACTTCAAAGTTTATCCATTACATGGTCTGGCCAGGCAGTAGATGTGCTCTTTCATTGAGACCATATCACGAACGTTATTGCTAATAATGTGGACAAAGTTCTCTTAGGATATTTCTAACGAAATTTATCCCATAGAGCGTTAGAGATTAACTATTTAATGAGTTCCCGATGTTGGAGCAAACATCCAAGACGGTGTCTGAGAATTAGGGAAGATTTCATGAGTTATCCCATCATCCCACCATGATCTTTCAAACAATCAAGGAAATAGTCAAGTGCTTCATTGATGGATTGAGTTTGCAGTTGCGTATTGAGTCATAGCTTATGGTTTCAGCAGGTAGATCTTTTCGAGTTTTGGTCCATGCCCGCACATTTGGGTAGCTCTGCCGCGAGGTCCACGGGGTAGTGGCAATAGATCCAGGAAGGATGACAACTTTACTGGGGTCTCTCCTAAGCCTAGGGATACTCAGGACCTGGTTCATCTAAGGTTTCAGTTGATTCAACCTAGTCGCCCATTTCACGCATCATTGTTGTTATTAAAGGGTAACTAACACAACCACGATGGTTATAGCGCCTGTCCAAGTTAGGGTCAAAAAAAGTTTCCGATAAGTTCATCATGTTTGGGTTGCCAACCTCTAGTAGCGACTAGATAATGGTATGGTTGTTTCACGAATGAGGATCATGGACATTTGTTTATACAGTGCCCTAGCTCTAGATCGACCTTACCAACTCCTCAAGAAGTGAGACTTGTTGAAACAGTAGCCCCTCAAACCAGATAAAAAGGTCAGCATTAGGGTGTTCTGAGAGTCTCTCGGGGAGGAAGTGTAGAGAAACCTAGGGCCATTTCTATTCAGCTCCAACTAGAGTAGAGGCTCATGCATTGAATAATGTGATCATATGTAAGATTGTCTTATGCCATCAGTCCACTTCATTCTTATTTGATCATGGTGTTACTTATTTTTATGTATCTGCTTATTGTGATCCTCTATTAGGGGTGAATCTTGAACCCTTTGTGGTACCATTTCGTGCTTCTACCTAGTACGGGATTCTTTAGTTGTAAATCAAGTTTTTAGATCCACTGTGGTGAGAATTAGGTGGTAAGATATTGGGAAACATCTTATTGTGCTTAGTTTAATTGATATTTATTTGACCTTGGCCATGGATCGTTATCCCCTCATTGAGCAATTTTGGGTTTTTATGCCAAGACTGTTACTTTAGACATGCCTTGTGTTCCGCCAATAGTGTGGCAGGATTTTTGTAGTCGCACACTGGTTGGGGTTAGTTCTTATATAAAGGGTTGGAGGATTGTGGTTTGGATTCTGGGGATATTCAGCTTTTGTTAAAGATGTAAGTAGGGAGGACCCTACAGTTGATTCAATGCTTGTGGTCTAAGAGTTCGCAGATGCGCTTCCCGCTAACCTTCCTAGCCTACCCCTGGAGCGAGATATGTATTTTGGTATTAATTTTGAGTTGGGTATACTTTTTTTACATACCATCGTACTATATTGATTAGTAGAGTTTAAAGATCTTAGTGTTTAAAATCAGCATCACATGGGTAAGGAATTCATTCTACCTAGTGTATTACGTTTTGGTGTACTATCATATTTTTAACAAGAAGGACGGTACTATATGGAGATGTATTAATCATAGACAATTGGATAATGTGATGGTGAAGAACAATTAGGTTATTCCTCATATTAATGATCTATTCGATACCTTTAGGGAGCCGTAGTGCTTTATGAGATAAACTTGAGATCCAACAACCATCAGTTCAGGACTATAGAATCAAACATTTCTAAGACCACATGTAGGAATACTTTTGGAAATTTTATGTTCCTTTATGTATTTTTATTTGAGAAATGCCTCAGAAGCATTCATGGATTTGATGAATCATCTATTTGGGTTCTTGAGGATATGTTGTGGGCCTGCGTTATGGATTTTGAAGCTCGATGGAGCAGTTCTTGCCTTTGGTGGTGTTTGAATACAACTACAACTACAATTGTAGCATTCAGAATTCCCCATTGGAGGCCTTGTAAAGAAAGTGTTGTCACACTTGAGTTGGCTTTTTATGTCTAAGGAGCGTCAGTTGTGTGGTAAAAATGTTGCAAGAGGTCTTGGTTCATGTGAGGTTAATTTAGGATATGGTCGGATTGGCATAAAGTAGACATCAGAGCTATGCGGATCCAAGGAGTCGACAATGATATTTTCTTTTGGTGACCGGGTAATATTCCCACTATCACCCATGAAGGGAGTGATGATATTTAAGAGGCGGGGGAGGCTTATCCCCATGTACTTTGTTACTTTTGAGATTTAGAAGAAAGTTGGTGGTGTGGCCTATGAGCTAGTCACCCTGTTTTCGATCCTTGGATGTTGCGTTAATCTGTTTTAGATCAGTCTCATGTGCTCTAGTATCATGTCATGAGTTGGATGATCATCTCACGTATATTGAGGAGATAGTTTCTATTTTTCCTAAAAATGTGAGGCGATTGGGGACTGTAGCCATTCCTGTGGTGAAGGTCTATTTGAGTCATCACCTAATCGAGTAGGATACTTAGGAGACCAAGCGGCCGAAGCGAGATCGTTCCCTTGCTTATTTGAAACTCAGGTACTTGTTGAATTTTTCTTCTAAGGATGAAAGTCCTTTGCGTATGTTATAATGAATCTCCGGGATATTTCTATGTTAATGGTCTTTTCTATCATTTAGAGTGTTCATGTAGGGATTATATGTTATTTATCACTTGTTGAAGCGACCTGTTTTGTCTCCTGGTCATTTGTTTGGGTTTTATGCCCCTTCTCATTATTTTGGAGATTTTTAAAGTTGTAAAATTGATTTTCGTCATAACCTTCAATAAACGACCTAAAAGGGGAATTCTAACAATTGCATTATCTCTGGAGCGGCCAATGTAGGCTAGTCGCATGGTTGGCATGAGTCACGAGGATTTCAATGTTACTTTGGGGAAATTTGGCACTTTAGTCTTTGAATTTTGGCTTAAGGTTTATATGGGTCCATATTCTAGTATTGTATGAGAATTATGTTAGCACAGTTCATTATGGAATGTTGATTGTGGTCTAGAACGACCCTACGCATGCTTTCTCGTGGCTTCAGGTCATAATCTGAGGCCCATAGTAGAAATTGGGTAAAAATGCATCTAAGGTCTAGGGCCCACTTTTGGTCGAAATGACCTTATAGGGAATTTCTAGCCATTGATTTTGCAATGTAAAATTTAGTTACGTAGCATATATGGTCTATTTTCATCGAGTTCCGAACGAATTCCAAGGGTCCGTCTCTGTCAAGAATTATAGTAAAAGATAATGTTGTTGGTGCAGACCTATAGCGACTAGAATTTAGTCTTTTGGCAACTAAATTTAGCTTTTAGCAACATCAACTGCTTCTTCTCCTATAGGGAATCATCAGATTCAACCTCAGTTTGAAACTTTACTATCTCGAGCTATAGAACTCCATTTTGGGTGATTCGAAGTCCAGTTTGTTCTAGTTTTCTTTGGATATATGGGTGACTCATTGGAGCATGTAGGGAATTATTTGATTGTGGTGTATCTCTATTATAAATGGCTTGCCAAAGTCTCTTTTTGTGAAAAGTTTAGCATTTTTGTTTGTTGTTGCATGCAGATGTTCAGAGCTCCGAGAGGTGCTCCATTTGGGAATACAAGTTCAAGGGAGTTTTAGGACCTCTTGAAGCAATTGATTCTTGGGTAGGCATGACATTTCTTGATTTTGACTAGGAAATGGTTCTCTGTCCGATTTTTATGATTTTATTGTGTAAACAACCACGCTAATCATGATATTTTATTTTTTATAGCGTGGCAACAATCAAAGGTTGTTCGGAAAGGAAATGCTCCAGCAGAGTGATTTGTAGTATGTGTAGTTGGCCTTCAAGTATGTTACAACTTCCCATCCTTGAGATTTAGGTTGGTTATATTATTGTATGAATCTGGGTGTATTGTAGTATCTCATCTCTTCTTCTTAGAATTGATGTTGCAGGGTTGATTTTTCATGCCATTTCAGGGTTAGTACCATTTTGTCGAAGGGGTGTTTATCTATCGGTACTTGTGAATTATCTGTTTGGATGTTTTTCTGTCATTTCATGCGGAGTATCTAGTTGGTTGTTTATTTATTTTGGAATTTATATTTGTCCTTAGTCTATTATAGACTAGTGTTTCCTTATACCCATGCACCTGGTTGACTTTAATATGTATCCGACGCCAATGTGGATGGACTAAATCCTTGTAGATCGGCATAGAATTCTTGGATCTGATATTAGAGCTTAGTGTCGGCCTTTTTATTGCTTGTAATCCTTTTGTCTTCTCTCCTTATTTCTATGATACCAATGTGTTATTGGAGGCATGATATTTTCAAGGTTTGGTGTCACGCTGTCGACTCTGGTGTAAGGTACTTCATAGTGGATATTGATTGACGTTGGCTTTGAGTTGATTCACACGTTTTATGAATTTGGATCCTCTACGGTGTTGATTTTATCCGCACTCTGTGGCATGCATTTGGTAGGTACCTTCGGAGTTATAGATGACTTACCTATCTGGCATTTGGCAGATCCACGAGGTGACTAATTTTTGGGTAGTAGGATATAACTTACTTTAGGTCATCTTTTGAGTTAACAAGTTTGCAATCTCCTTCTAGCTAGGGCAGGGCTCCCGGGTGTGTTAGACGGTATACTTTATAGTCTTGGGTAGGGCCGTTAGAGTGTTAGCCTATTGGGATGGTGGAATAGGAATTCTTGAGGAGATTTATACGCATTACTGAGCAGACTTATATACAACCATAAATAAGTCACTTCTTGATGTTTACTGGCCTGGTTCGGTAATGCCCTAGAGTTTCTAGAGGGCTAGGTGGCCTGATATTGAAGATAACATTTTTCACTTGGTTTGAGTTGTTGGTTGTGTCTGTTCGGACTTTTGTTTTCTCTAGGTTCCATAGTTGTTGCTTCTTTGTGTACCAATTGGCCTTATGGGAGTCTTTTCGGGTTCTTCTTTATTTTTGCTTGAGTGTACCTAACATTTCTTCTGTTTGTAGGGGGAGGGGGTAGCTAGCATTGTTTAGAATTAATATCCTTAGACTAGTTGTCCGATTGCTCTACTCTTATTTTTGTTGACCTTTGTTCGCATTTAATTCCTATATTTTCCGTCTGTTTTTACTTTTCTTGTTCAGTTGGCCTATCATGCATACATGGTAATTGTTGCTTTGGTATTCATTTTACACTATGATGTTGTTTATGCGATACAACTCTGAGAACTAGCTATCATTGTTGAGTTCGAGCCTGCAATAATCTATTCTAGGGACGTGGGTGAGCGCATGGCATTCTGGGATATCTCGTCTCATATCTGTATTTACATTTTGACTTGAGTTTCGCTTTTTTAGATATTCTTCTTTCTAAGGTCCACTTTTTTGACATTTACTCTTTCAGTAGTTCTGTACATGTGACTTGTAGCTTCTAGGAGGTATCTTTTGTATTCATAGTTTTGGGTTCGCTTTATCCTTGCTGTTATGTCTTATGTTTATTTATGCTTCGCTTAGTTGAAGATTGTTCCCCTCAGTACCATTACTCACAAGGTTCAGGATGTGGTTTGACTTGCCTACTGACGAGTTGATAAGCGCCATTATGGCTCGAGATATTGGGTCGTCACACATGATTAACATGTGTCATATCTTAAACAATCAATTATGTGATGGTAGGTTTTCAGACGATATTATCTAGCAATGACACAAAACTTTATACGCATTAGGTACACCTTCACTTGATATAATGCGATAATTTGCAAATATAATAATCAAAACACGGTTTGGGCCGAAACACGCTAGGAAAAACAATAAAATAGAGAACTACTTGGACAAATACCAAATTTAAGGGTCAATTTTTAAACCATATAGATTGAAGATATTTTGAATTACTAAAGTTGAAATAGCACTAGTTAGATAAATAGTACAAAGATGGATTGTGTCGTTTGTTTGTGTTCATGGAATTTAATATAAGCGAATTCTTGATATGCATTCAGTCCAGGCACTATCACTTAATATTTCAAAAAAGTTGAATGACTATGTCATTGTGATGTTTCCACAACTATATGAGTTATTTAAAAAAGACAAATTTATAATGTCATTTAATTCTATTATCACTAATGAGAATATATAAAACGAGGGAGAGCGGTTTGAGTTCATTCAAAATTTTCTTCTACCAAGCCCTTATCCACATCTCCAAAAAACTAAGATATTAGGGTGTAGGTTAACTTTTGAACCAGCAGCAAATTAATTATGAATGAGAAGAATTTTACGTATTCCAACACTAATATCATGTAACACGCAAACATGTACGTTATTAAAATTTACAACTGCATGAAATTTCAAATCCTCAGTAGAAAATATAGATATACTCACATGAAAGTGGAACAGATAGAAAAATAATTATAAATAATTCATTAACTTTCTTTGAATATAATTAACAACCATATAGCATATGAGTTTCTGAAGAGAGTCCTTATAGGATTATCTCCATTGCTACATCTTGTACTTATTCACTATTGATAAATGGCCTAGTGGCCTGAACCTGATTCTATAATCTTTGGCTGAACCTCGTTCTCTTTAAAATTTTCTCACTCATCAAAATATTGCGCAATAAAAAAAATCAATCTTAGCGATTGCAATAGACAAGTGTTATGGAGTGTTGAACTCATAAACAAGGTGGTTTAAGAGAAATTTTTATATGTGGTAGGGAATTAAACAATTTTTGACTTCAAAACCAAGAGAAGGTGAAAGGTGAGTTAAATTTGAAATAAAATAAATTAAACTCGATTCAACTATGATTTCATACTTATACCGTGGAAGAAGAGTGAGTGGGCATGAACCTCACATGTTATTTGTCATCATCCAAAAAATTTCATTGGACAAATACTAGAACATGCCTCTGAAGAAGAGAACTTTAGTCGTATCCTACAAAAATTATATGAATAAGTTATTTCTCTTTTAAGGTGAAACTTTGTGGGTTCTAAAACTGAAGTTATAATTGTATCAACATAGGGTTTGCAATTCGAAACTTTTGAAATAAAATTTCCCTAAAGACGTAATATTTTTAAACTGAACTTATGATTATAAAGACATAAGTATCGTAAAACTAAGTCATGTAATTCAAAGCTTGTGGGCTAGAATTTCTGAAGACATTTCACGAGCTGTGTGTACACCCTGACGTGCCTGACACATAAGAACCATTGATCACCCCCAAGCAAACCCTTTTCCTATATAACTACAAGTGGAATACTAACTCGAGCATACATAAAGGTCAAACTCAAAGAAATGCTAAGTCAAAATTTCAATATATCTCAAAACTCTCTGAATATACTATGTTTTAAACATAAGTTCTAGAGAAAACCTCAGAAAACAAAGACTCTCAAATAAGATTTTTTAATGAAGCCTCTACTATACATGAGTGTCGGAACAAGGCCAACGTCTCCTCAACAATATTACTACTAATAACTCATAAAACTAGATTCCTGCAGAAGCGAGGTAGTCTCACTCAAAAGTTGGAGAGCGGATTAAGTGATCTATACAGACTCTTGTAGAGTATCCTAAGAATTTTTATCTGAATAAATAACATATGCAGGAAGAATGACATTTGTAAATTGAATGTACAAGTAATTAGTATATCTGAATAACAAATAAGTGAAAAATAGAACTACAACACATAACGATATACTTCAAACTTAATGTAAAAAAATAAAAGAATTTAATCATTTAAAACTTTGCAAAACATTTTCTCAACTGTGAACTCAACATAATAAGTGATATAAAAATACACTTAAAATCTTTTGGGAGATTCTCTATCCGACAACCATCGCAATGAGAAACATGACGATACATCGTCTAGCCCACACTACCAAAAATGTCCTATACCTTACCGGGATATAAGACAACTCAACTAAGTGGATTCACTAAGCAATAAGGATTCATTTAAAAAGTATGATAATTTACCAATGTTTGTGTATATATATATATATTATGAGAAATATGAATTGTGTAAGCTCATCCCATATCACTACTCAATACTATTTCCAATAATATATATCCTGCTCAATGTTATAAATATACTCTTCCTCTGGTTTGAGATAATTGCTCAAAATATCCTCTTAAAGAGGTATCTGCTGTTAAATATATCATAAATCATTAACTCAATTACAAATGATAAAATTATCTTGTCTATGTAAAAAGCAGATACCTCTAGGAATACATAGTTCCCTTATACTCTTACTAAATTCGTATTTGAAAATTATTCCTCAAAATATATCAAAATCATATTGTCATATGATTATTTACTCGATTATTGATTACTCGGGAAGTAATACAACATAAACATTGATAGTATATCTAGATACCATACTGCTTAAACATGCTTCGTACACTCGACTATAAAACTAATCAAGTTTTATAAACACTTCAAAACTCGTATTAACTTCCTCGAAATTTTAGTTTAAAACTCAAGTGTTGGCTTAAAAAAGTTTCTCGAGATTTATAACACGAAAAAGGTTCATGTTGTAGGGTTTCGGGATGAACTACTTCAACACTCTAATAGCCTTGCATGCCTGACAGAATAAGTTTCTTGACGAATCTTGTAGAAGAACTTTATTAGAAGGCTTGAAACTTTAGCTTGAAATAGAAAAATAAAAAAGAAACACTTTCTTGAGCTTTTGAATTATTTTCTGGAAATCTCTATGGACAAAAATTATATTTTCATTATTTATTCATAAATTTATGGTAGAATTTTAGTTGTAAAGAATGAAATTCTTGGGGAAGGACTTACCTTGAAGAAGAATCTTGAAAAAAATTTAAATAATCTTGATTGGAAGTCTTGTAATGAAAATTTTCCTTGGGGTTTTGTCTTAGGGTTTGAGAAAGAAGAGAATGTTGGATTAAAATAAGAAAATATGATTGATTTGGGACTTTAATTAATTAAGAAGTTTTATTAGGGTTTTCTTAGAGTTTTAATTACAAAAACGATCATTTTAAATATTTCTCGTATGCTAATTTGTTACTGAACTCTATCAGGTTACTATAAAAAAATTGTACACAAGTTTCCCTTATTTAGTTTAAATTAGAAGAGTCATGATAGCTAAGGTGTGAGACTTACTGATTTGTTCTTTGAAAAGTTTAACCAACATTATGATAAATTGGAGGTTAGGTTTATGTTACCCATCTTTCTACTTTTTTGTTAATGTAATTAATATATGAGTCTCGGAGGAGTGAATGTTTGATATTTCATTTTGTATTTTTAAAATTTAGTTTTCCTAATCAGTAATTGACCATCCATCACGTGCTTCATGGTCCGTGAAGCATGCCATGGCCGGTACTTTGTAAAATGGAATATGATATTTCAATGCCTAGATACCCGAAACTCTTCATGATTGTGATCAAGAACCATTGCACGGACCAAGGTCCGTTTCATCCTCTATGGTACTTACAGCCATGAGAAACTTTACTCCTCAATGCATGTCTACTTTAAATCCTTCACGAATAGCACCACGACTCGTCATGGGGTCTATGACCCATTTGGGCTTCCGTGGTCTTAACTTGGCCAAACAAAAACATAGTCCATCAAGGAATTCCCACAAGTTCAAATTAATAAGCTACAACACGAGCTATCATGATCACCACGACCCGTCTAGGCGTCCATTATATTTGCTTCACGAAAATAAACCTTCACTCCGCACAGCCTGCATATCGGACATTTTTTACGAGCTTCATGACGGACCATAAAAGAGACCACGACCCGTCTTGAGCTTTGTTGTCCTTGTTAAAGAATAAATAATCTTCTTCTCTTTTCTATTTTCCACGTCCATATGTTTTACCTGTCCACCATCACCAAGCACATCATATCCACATATATACACTTGGTTCTAGCAATAATGTTTAGTTTTGAGCACCAAATCAGCTAAGATATCATGAAACATCAACAACCTCAACTTAGAATCATTAGTCGTATTTGCCAATCCAGTCGGTGACATGCTTAGTGGTTTCTTACCTCATCGAGTTCTACAAGACCCCCAAATAATTGTGGTCCAAATGGAGGACTTTATCGGGTTAGGTGACTTAAATGGCGATTTGCTAATGAATTTTTGAGTTTTACAGGCTCCAAAATATAATTATGTTGAGCCAAACTGCGATTTAAGTCTTACACTATGAACTCTCAGACGACAAGTTGAATGGATTATTTGTTTGCGAATCAGTATTTCTCAAGCACTTTTAAAACTTGAATCTACACACTCAACATAGTACTATTTACAGAAAGAATAATAAAAGTATTAAATGGGTTTTGGGTTGCCTATCAAACAACGTCTTTGTTATTTTCATCGCACGACGCAAATCACTCTCATGTTCTATTAGTAGGTGTTTCCTCACTTTGGTTAGGTTACCCCTCTCTCTAACTCGTATTGAGATCCTTCAACACTTTATCTATTTGAGAGCCTAGTATCCGAATAAGTACAACATGGGAATTAGTAATCTGGTTTGACTTCAATGTATTCTCCTTTAGTTCTTCGAATACCTTATCCTAAGTGGTAGCATTTCGGATGAGGAATATGAGCATCTCTTCAATTTGTACATCCTCTTTGCTCCTCAGCTTTATGTGCTCATAAGGTTGGACATATAAGTCCTCTTTTATGAATTGTAGATCAATCTTTCTAACCTTTTTGGTTAAATCATTAATCTGACTTGAGAGGTCTTCTATGACGAAATCCCACTTTGCTTCTTGGTTGGACTTTTTCGAATGGTCGAGTAGTCGAGCTGCTATCACATATGATTTTTGTACAAAACTACCATGGATAATTTTGTCAGCCATTACACCAATATTTTGACTGATATTACTGTAAAAGCACTCGAGAAGAATTATCTCGAGAATTTCTTGAGTTGTACATTAAATTGGAAGTGTTATAAATCTAAGCCGTGAATCATTAAGTTGTTCAACTCCCAAACATCGAATGGATAGGATTTTATCCCGGAAGAAGATTTAAATACAAGAGTCAAGTAGAGTTCTCATAAACTCAAAAAATCTAACAAATAATTTTGTAATTAATTCCTAGAACATGAAAGTCAGTGTACAAAAACACTAGCAAGGATAATAAGTCTAAAGGAAATGGATACAGCCCAACTAAACATAATAAAATATAAAGTACTAGTCTAAGTCTGAATGTTTGGACATAAGCAAAAAGAGAACTCATGGAACACCGGAATAATTGGCTCCCCCTTGAATTCTAGTCGATCCATGGTCTTCAGAAGGAGGTCTCTGAGTAGAGAGAGAAGATTCCCTATAACACCAGTATCGAAAAACATATTTCAAAAATTGTAGGTGAGAACTATAGTCACAACCTACGGATCGTAGTCTAATATACGGTCCATACTTTAAGTCCATAGTTAACCACTGCAACCCTTCCCCAAAGCGAACTCATTAAATCAGACAAGGATCGACCCATGAAATAGACCTACATTCTGTAGACAAGGGTGTTCTAGGTCTATGTCCGTCAATAGAGTCCCCCTTTACCCAGTGTCTGACACGAACCACAATCGACCAATAAAATCATTAGTTGGACCTACAAACCGTACGAGAAGGTTGGTATTCAGTTTAGGGGAAATTGTTTATTGGGTCATCTTCAAGTGGGTATGACTCTTAGAAAAAAAGAACTAAATTTTCCATAACCTATTATATTATAGATAATTGAATCCTCTTTGAAACGTTACCAAGTTTACTAAAATTCAAATTTCGAGTAAAAATTATGCTCGTTTTAGTGAAGCCCTATCAGGCAGACAAGACTATGACCGCAATTTACGTATTGTAGATTGACCTAGGGCCAGTATGTCATATCCATCAATCACTCTGACAAAGATTAGGTTAGAGGTCTTTTGGTCTTCTCTTATTTCATTGGACCACTAAGCTACGTCGTTTAGACCCTATAGTGTGAGGTTTAAGTAAGTTTAAGCCTAGAAAGATAACTATAACTTACCTAAGTTATATCTTTAATCAAAACATAGAAAGTAGAAACAAATAGGAGAAAAAGGTCAAGAACAACAGTTTAACAATGCAACAACTTTCAAACTGTGCAAGACCAAAATCGAAATAATATCTTTCCTGGAATTCAGCACCATGTATGTCGGATTTCATTATTGTGTTCCTTTAGCCCATTAAATCACTAGTTTTAGGTCAGATTCTTGATTTATTTAATATTATCTTGACATAAGTTTTCTTGGATGTTAGAATTGATGGGTTTTAGATGTTAGAATTATCAAAATCAGATTAGTATGTTCATATTACGTTTATCACATAAACTTCAGAACCCGAGCTATGTATTTATTTAGTTTTTAAAACTACACATGCTAGGTCATATATATCAGGTATTTAGTTATACATGCCTCAGTCATTAATGCATCATTATCATATTAATTGTTGCATTCACAATTTGTAGGTTCAGTTTTTAGCCATCTAGTAATACAGAAACTCTGTCATAATACATTGACTACTTTATTCATTGTGAGTAGCATAATACCGGGTCGGACTAGGGTTCAGCGTACCGAAGTAGTCCCAAAATCACTAGCTAGGTAGGTTGTAAGTCCCCTCTGTAGGTATCATTTTAGTGATCACATCAGCATGTCTGTAAATCTGGTCGGGGTATATTGGGTCCTCTCAATGGGGCGTATACATCGGACTCCATATTTAGCTCATGTGGTCTTATTGTCAGTTATTAGCAGCTCCCATCAGTTAGACTCTATTGCATTGACCATGTTTAAAGATCAGTCAGTATTCAATGAGCATATTATAAATGTGTCCCTTGCATCTAGTTAGATCAGTATTCATTATCTATATAATGTGCAGATTATATCAACGCTTATTTACATTGTTTAGATATACGTTATTTTAGCTTTATTTTATAATACAGGCTCAGTACCTTTTTAAGTACTGACGTATAGTCTACGCTACATCTTCTCGTGATGTACGTTCCAATTCTCACCATCCAGATTACACTTATATTGGTTCTTGATATCGAGTTCAACAAAATCAGTGGTGAGTCCTCATTTTCTAAGGACAATAGTCATGAGTGTTTTTTCAATATTTTTAGTACTTTAGTTTAGTTTTGCTAGACTTAGCTGGGAACTGTACTAGGATTTTTTGTCAGTTAGAGGTTATATTTATACATAGATAGATTTAGCTTAGTATTGAGTTAATATCTTCCATGTGTTAAACTCATCAGTTTTCACATATCTCCATTATAATATATGGGTGTTCCCCGTCTTTTCACATTTTTATGCTATAGCATCCGCACAGTTTCAATTAGTCACTTTACATTTAGTATGCTCATGATCATGACAAGAGGGTTTTCTTGGGATCACATGTGGTCCTATGTCCGGTATACACATCCCGAAGGTAGCCTACGGGTGTGAAAATCTTAGTATGAGAGTACTAAATTTATGTGTCCTAGGATATCTGAAAAGCCGTACGAGGTAAAGTCCTTTTCATGTGTGTGTAATGTGCACCATATCTAATGAGAGGCTGGCTAGAAAGTGTTTTAGGAAAGATTCATCTTCTTCTTTCTCTTATCATGTGTAAGGTATGATCAAATTACATTCTCATTTGACATTCTACAATTAGTAACTATGCCTCCTCTTAGAGATAACGCTAGGGATGCAAATGCCAAAAACGCTAATGCAGTTCGTCCAATCCCAAATCAGGAATTCTCCAATGCAGAATTAAGAAATGTTTGTTGAGAGTGTCACCAGCGAGAACAATCAGTGGGTTCAAGATCCTGTTAATTCAAATTGTGGAACAACAGTAGCAAGGGTACATTACTTTGTTAGGATGAATCGCCATAGTATTTAGGATCACAAATTAGTGAGAATACCTGATTTCTTGGATGAGATTAAGAAGATCGTAAAGGTGATACATGTCATTGGGGATGATTAAGTTGATCTAGCATCTTACACAATTAAGTATGTGTCTCATCTTTAGTATATTTAGTGGATAGAAAACTAGGTACATATTCTGCTCCTATCACTTAGGATTGCTTTAGCGAAACCTTTATGCACAGGTTCTTCTCAAGGGAATTGAGGGATTCAAAGGCTCAGGAATATAAGAACCTCACACAAGGTACTATTAAAGTCCAAGAGTATGGGCACATGTTTACCTTACTCTCCAAGTAGGATCCTCATATGGTTATTGATTCTAGATCTCAGATGAATAAGATTTTGTACTGAGTGTTAGCTTTGGTATAGACAGTGTTTAAGAATTCTATGTTGCTTGAAAATATGAGAATCTCTAGGCTCATGACTCACGCTCAGTAGGTTGAGGGTGATAATCTTAGGAAACAGGCTAAGGACAACAAGAAGTCTAGGACAAGGAAGTATAAATATTCTTCACAAAATATGGTAGTGGAAAATTCTCACAGACTCAGTAGATGGTTTAAATCACATCCCCTTCATCATCTAGTGTTCAATCCTCCAAGAACAGGTTTGATCAGAAAGGTATAGTATCAGGGTCTAAGTATCAAGGAAGTGTTTCGGTACCAAAACCTACCCCACATTCCCTATGTGTGGTAAGAACCATCTCGGCTAGTGCCTTGCACAAAAGGAAAGATGTTGTGGATGCGGTAGGTCTGGTCACAGGTTGAGGGATTGCCCTACTAGATAGGATCAAGGAAGTAGTAAGAGCTCAGTCTACAACATCAACAACACCAACAAGTTGCTTGAGTCTACATGATAACTCGTTTTGTAGAGGTGGACGTCAGTGCCAACAAAGGTTGTGTGCTATTTAGGCTTGCCAGGCTATGAAGGTTCTTCTAGTATGTTACGAGTTTTTGACCTTGATGTTTATGCATTGTTATATCAAGTATCTACTCTCTCCTTTGTAACTCCTTTTATAGCATCTAAGTTTGATGTCAATCTAGAAACTCTCTTAGAACCTTTCTCACTCTCTACTCTAGTTGGCCACCCAGTTATAGTCAGACGAGTATACAAAATTTTACCTATCACAATCTCTCAGAAAGTCACCTAAGTATATCTTGGAAATTTTTAAATGCTATACTTCGATGTCGTTCTAGGCATATATTGGTTAAATTCCTTTTATGCCTCAGTCGATTGTAGAACTAAGATTGTTTATTTTTAGTTTCTAGACGAACAAACCTTAGAATGGAGGGGTAGCAGTTTAGCACCTAGGTATCCATTCATTTCTTACCTCAAGGCCATAAAGATGATCTATAAGGGTTGTATCCATCATCTAGTTCGGTTTAATGATTCTATCTCAAAACCCCCAACTTTTTGTCAGTCTAATGATGAGTGAGTTTCCTAAATTTTTTCAACAAGATCTTCCCCGAGTTCCTCATGAAAGGGAAATTGACTTCAGAATCGATTTCTATCTAGAAACCCAGCCTATTTATATTCCTCCTCACAAAATAGTTCCAACTAATCTTATGGAATTGAAAGAGCATTTGAAAGACCTTAAAGATAACGACTTCATCAAAAAACCTATTTTTTCATGGGGTGCGCCGGTGTAGTTTCTTTACAAGAAAGATGGTTTACTCAGAATGTGTATTTACTATAGACAGTTGAACAAGGTCATGATCAAGAATAAGTACCTATCCCCAGGTTTAATAACTTGTTTGACCAATTTCTGGGTGCTAATCTTATTCAAAGATAGACCCCATATTAGACTATCATGAACTCAGAGTAATAGATAGTCACATTTCAAAAATAGCCTTCAAAACATGGTATGACCATTATGAATCTGTAATTATGTCGTTTGGACAAGCCAATGGTCCTATACATTTCATGGATCCAATGAACAAAATTTTCAAGAAATATTTGGACTTGTTCGTTATCGTATTTATCAATGAAATCCTCATTTACTATAGATATAAGTAAGAACATATTAGTTATTTGAGAGTTGTTCTGCAAAATTTTAAATATCGGCAGTTATTTGCAAAGTTCAACATATATTAGTTCAGGATACAATCCATTCCTTTCCTTTTTCACATTATATCTAGCGAGGAGATCCCAATGGATTCACGAAGATAAAAGTAGTGAAAAAATGGCCTAGACCTACATCTCGTACATATATCAGAAGTTTTGTGGGTCTAGAGGGTTATTATAGAAAGTTTATGGTAAGATTTCCATCTATATGCTCTCTATGAACTAAATTTACTCAAAATAAGGACAAGTTATGTGATAAGATGATTGTGAGAATAGCTTTGCAAAATTTTAAAAGTAGGTTGACTATAACTCCAGTTTCGACTCTACCAGAAGGTTCAGATGGTTATATGATTTATTAGGATGCCTCAAGATTCAGACTAGGTTGTATGTGGATACAAAAATGTAGGGTTATATCTTATGATTCTAGACAACTTATGGTGCATGAGAATAACTATCCAACTCATGATGTAGAGTTTGCAGCGGTAATGTTTACACGTATGATTTGGAGGCATTACTTGTATGATGTTCATGTACACGTGTTAACAAACCATAAGAGCCTTCACTATGTATTTGCCTGAGAAGATTGCTTGAGTTCAAAAGTATTATGATATGAGTATGTATTACCATCCTGGTAAGGAAAATGTAGTGGAAGATTCCCTTAGAAAATTATCTAAACGTAGTGTTTCACATGTTGAAGAAGATAGAAGGGAAGTAGTAAAGGATGTTCATTGGCTGGCTCACTTAGGAGTTCGTCTTATGAGCATATCACACAGTGGTGTAATAGTACTAAATGGGGTAGAATCTTCATTAGTAGTAGAGTTTAAGGAAAAGTAAGACAACTATCAAATATTTCTTTAACATAAGGGTGAAGTCCTCAATCAAATAATGGAGGTTTTCTCCCAGGAGGGGATATTGTACTTCATTATCAAGGTAGATTGTGTGTTCCTGTTATGAGTGAGTTGAGGCAACATATTCTTGTCGAAGCCCATAAATATATATGTTCTATTCATCCACCCTCCATATGATGTACAACAATCTGCGATAAGTCTTTTGGTGGAATAGCATGAACAGGTATATAACAGATTTTGTCAATAAGTGCCCCAGTGGCCATTAAGTAAAGGTATAACATCAGAAACCAAGGGGTATGACTCAGAGATAGACATTCCTACATGGAAGTGGGAAATGATTAATACGGATTTCATTATATGGTTTTCTCTTACTCGCAGACACCATGACTCCATTTGGTTGATAGGTGACATAATGACTAAGTCTTCTCGCTTTTTGGCGTTCAAGACTCCAAATTTGGCGGAGGACTACACTAAGCTTTACATTAGTGAGATAGTCAGGTTACATGCGGTTTCTTGTCAATAATCTCGTATAGATGTCCTCTTTTTAGCTCCCATTTATGGAAGTCATTTCAAAAGGTTTTTGGTACTCAGGTTAACCTTAGCACAAAATTTCATCCACGTACGGATGGGCTGGTAGAGCGTACAACTTAAACTTAGAGGACATGTTGAGAGATTGTATGATCTACTTCAAGGGTTGTTGGGTTGATCACCTGGGTTAATCACCTTCCTCTTATAAAATTGACCTATAATAGTAGCTATCATTGCAGGATTTAGATGGCCCCTTATAAGGAATTGTATGGGCGTAGGTGCAGAACTCATGTTGGTTATTTGGAAGAAGGTGAAGTTGACTTGATATGACCTGATTCAGACTATTATGCTAACGAGAAGGTTGAACGCATTAGACATTGACTTAAAACAACCAAGAGTTGCAAGAAGTTTATTGCAAATGTAAGAAGAAGGAAACTAGAGTTCCAGGTTGATGATTCGGTTTTGTTGAAAGTGTCACCATGAAGGGGGTGATGACATTTGGTAAGAAAGGGAAGCTCTATTCTATATATATAGGCCCTTACACGATCTTGGAAAGGGTTGGCAAAGTGGCATACGAGTTAGAGTTTCCAGCACAACTAGCAGTAGTGCATCCGGTCTTCTACATCTCGCTTTTGAAGAATTTTGTGGTTGATCCCACATTTGTAGCGCCATTAGAGAGTGTGATTGTGAAAGATAGTCTTTATTATTAGTATGTACCAGTTGAGATTCTTGATCATCGGGTTAGGTGGTTGAGAAACAACGAAGTCTCTTTAGTCAAGGTCTTTTGGAGGAGTCAGTCACTACACCATTTTAGGCCTACGGCCACCCTAGTAAAATGTAGCTTAAACTAGTAGAAAGTGTTGCCTTTGATAAAAGGCTACACTGTTGGACTTTAAGCAACACTTTTTAAGGGGTGGCCTAAAGAAGCGTAAACTTTGACATTAGACAAAACTTTTTGAATGTCACCATCTTTGGTTACACTTATAAAGTGTAGCCAAAGAAGTATAAGGGCAGGCTTTGTTGTGATGCATTAAAGACACTTATTTTTTATTATACTACACTTAAAAATGTTGTCCTTGCAGTATTATTGGTCACACTTAAAAAGTGTTGCCTTTTATTGATCATCTAGAGCAACACATATAAAGTGTAACTTTATATCTCATCTAGAGTAACACTTATAAAGTGTAACTTTATATCTCTTCTAAAGCAACACTTATAAAGTGTAACTTTAACATTAAACGTCCTACAACAACACTTTTGAATTGCATATAATCAATATATAATCACATAATCACATAATCTTATACAAACAATAATTAAAAAGTGATTAATTATATACACGTGGACATAGCAATAGTTTTCAAATGAAGATAACAGAAAAGTTAACAGGCAAAATCAATGTTTTAGAAACTAACAAATCCATCACCCATCCTCAACCATTAAGAAGGCAACAATGCTACAATAGTGAAGAAAGGCAGAATAATTATAAATCTTTTTTCTTTTGACATTCACCTACTCGTTTCACTTTCAACGATCATCCAAGGCACTGCCTCAACAATCAGATCAAGACCCTTTTGTGGGTCTAGCCTCCTAATGAAACTGATCAATGGGACATTATCACGAACTGGTAAATCAAGTTCCTTCTGCAATGCCGCTTTATATTGAGGCTTGCCAGTCTGCAGTGTGTCCAAGGAGCAGTTCAGGTAACCATCTGACACTATAAGTGAATGTCCAACTCAGTGTTCCACTCTTTTGTATCAATCCTATTCACAATACCCTTGTAATTTCCAATCATTCTCATTAATTATCTGATGCAATCTCCAACGATCTTTAGAAGTCTGTTTCCATGAATATCCATGACTTATTGTAACTACACGATCTGTTACCTTTAGACTAGCCGCAAAAATGTGTAAATGCTCACCTACTACTGGGTCATACAACTTGAAAGGGTCCATATAGTGTGGTGGAAGATCTACACATGGAAAATCCATTAAAGCACCACGACCCTGCATGAAATGGAAAAAATTATAGAGCTGAAAATGATAGAAAGCTGACTAAGATTGCTATAACCCTTAATCATGTTACAAAAAGACAATAAATGACACCATCAGAAAATACTAACAAAATCCAGAACTTGGATAGAGATAACTGCAATTACTCTACTGTTTTATATTCCAAATTATTATTTTCACTCTTCACATTATACTTAAAAGTTATAATCTACAAGCATTTCAAAAAATTTGGACAGGTCAAAGTAGGTCATGTTTTATTGGACGATCAAAGTATTTCTAGTTCTCTGGTGCTTACATTACATGCGTAAGAACTTGCTAACTCCATAACAGTCCTTTGTACCTTTCATGAAGAAAACTCATTATAAAATAAAGTTGTATTCAGATACATATCAAATGATGCAAGAATTATTAAATAAAAAGATGATAACTAGTAGTAGAAGATCAATATCTCTGAGTCCTACTGCATGAACAATAGGAATAGTCCCATATTTCATTGCATAATGTTGCTTCAGTCTACAAGACTCAAATCTAGAAGGCCTGAGCAGAATGTCTGCACAATTAGTTATACGATGAGAACTTCATCACAGAGAAACCAACACATCCTCTAATATATCATTGTGTTGACACTCAAATTGCCTTAGTATCTGTTCAAACTCATTAACCTCACCTTGCTCCGGCTCTAGGTATTGTCATCACATCCCTTCTAATGGTTCGACTTGTTTCCACTCGCTAACCGGTTGGCAAAACTACGTTTTCTTTGGTTAACTAGGGCGAACAGTAGAAACAAGCAAACCTACAATAAAAACTATTGTTTCTTAATTTAAGTTTCAATTCTACAAATATAGAAACAAATCGAAATAGAAATTAATGAAAAATTCATGTATAAATTTCTCAAAATATATTCAAAAAATTAGGAAGAAATCAAACTCTTTCAATTCTCCAATGAAATTCACACAGAGAACAACTCCTCTTTCACACACATATTATCACAAAAGGTTGTGAAGGAGCAAAACATTGGATTTAGTTAGCTAGAATGAAGAAAACGTGACATAGTAGCGGTAGGCATGCAATCTCTTAGCGTCATATCTATATACTACGTACTATAGTTATAAAAAAACAAGGGAAATAGAATTATGATTACTTAAGGAACTATGTTATACATAATATATACTTGGAACTACTGCAATTACTTACAACCAGACTTTCTACAGGCAAGCTTTCTGTGATTTTCTTCCCACAAAAAACCCCCTGGCCTAGGGGGCTGTATGCAACAATCCCGATGCCAAATCCTCTGTATTAAGGAAGCAAAAAAATGTTAGACAGTTCTTAAAGTTCTTTTTTCTATCTACAGATAGCTTAATGACTAACCAGATATGATAAAAATTGTGGTTTCATATGCAACAACATTGGTCATTAAAGTGATCTTAATCATTGAATGACAACATTCATCAGATACAACCATACCTACAAAGTAGAATTACATCTTTTTATATGTCATGAGTCCAAAAAGAATACTTCATTCACACACAAGTGATGGAATGAAGAGCATGTTCACTGGTAATTGTGTCAACAATAGCTTTTGAAAAGCCGAGCACGAGCACACTGAGAAATTCAAATATGAAGGACAAGTAGCAACAACATTGAGAGAAATGGGAAACAAAAATATGTCAGACAGTAGGAATAATAATCAAACAACTCTGTTGATGTCACAAAACAAGAAACAAGAAAAGAGCCTTCACCCTCCATGGCACACTCTTCAATACAATCTTTTCCTCAAAAGATATTCAAACTACTCATGCGTAGTTTCTACACGGTATAGCAAATGACTCAAATTATTCAATCTTCGTATAATTGCATTGTTAAGCACAAGTGACATGCACTTAAACTACCTATTGATAAACAATAGATTGTTAATGTCCTAGAAATCTCGCAAAATTCCACTTCATAAAAGACACAAGTTGTTAATGTCCTAGAGGCCTATGTATCTTACTTCATGATCTGAAATACCAAATATGATTAACTCCCACAAAAAAAGGTAATAAGTTGCATACTTCTATGTTAGTCTTCAAAGACTATAAAATAGAAGAACCAACACAACAAATAAGAAACAAATATCGCATTGCAGCTTTGCATGATGTCAGGAACCAAGAAATGCGGACCTTTATATACTATCCAAAAAACTCTGGGGCACCATAGCCATAGGTTGTAAGATGATCTCCTGACAATCAAAAATCAAGTACAACTTCACTAATTGAATTTCAGATCCTTCGATACAGTGCATAAGAAAAATAAAAGAAGGCAAGGTTTCAGTGAAGATTCATGATATACATGATGATACACATGCTCCTACTGTAGCAGATTTACTATCATATGAAGTACAAGCAAAATTTGTATGTTATGAGATGAGAAAACCACCGTGGGACCAGATTAAATTATGTTGATCATAACTTGCTGCACTGTTGGTTGTCGAAGAGGTCAATAATGTCTCTTCCCCTGTTTATAAGTGAAAGATTAACATGTTACGAAAACATTTGAAGCTTAGCAGAACTAAGCAGTCAAACTAAGCTCTTTTATCTAGTCATAGCAATTTCATGAAGGATAGAACTTATTTTATCCTAAAAAATAATTGCATTAGCGCCAAGTCTAGATATACACATTCAAAACCTTCCGAAGTAAGGATCTTTCATTACATATATACAAGAATCAGTTATTGAATTTGTGCAACACAATTAGTGGTAAGGTTGGCGTACATTCTACCCTCCCCAAACCTAGCTTGTGAGATTTCATTGGGAATGTTGTTGCTATGTGCCATTTCATTGTGACTGAAAGACAAAACACAAAGACAAATTTAAGTAGGAAGTGGTCCTTGGTGTATTAAACGATCTTCCGTGCTACATTCAACCATACTTCAGACTGAAGTTAAAAGTGTCTATTCTATTTCTTCTTCTGTAAAACCAGAAAAAGTGCGATGAAGACAGTTAGACCAAAATTCTAATAATGCGATAAAGGAAGTTAGACAAAGTAATCTTCCCTTCAGCTTTAATGAAAAATGATACATGTGGGAAGAAGCTCTTTCTGAATCCAAAATTAGAGTCGATATCAAAACGTCCTCCGGGACCTACAGGAATATCTTCTTTGCATTTACAATAACCACATGTAACATTTCCCTAACAAATCAGTGAAAAGTAAGCATACTCAAGATTTCAAGTACACGAAAATTATGGATATGTTTAACTAACCAACAATATGGCGTGAAAGCAAATGATTCTTGACTTGCAGAATAGTGCCAAAAGTTGAGTAAATGGAGATTTTCATCACCTGATAAATTATAGGGAGATATCCACCAACATCACGCAGAATGGTAACATTAGGAAGTATTCCACATTGACCTTCCACAACGACAAAAATATAGTCACGCCATCACGTAAAGTATATCATACACTTGATTCACAGCATGCCCTGCATCACTCCATCCATTTGTGCTCATAGTTATTTCCTGCACCAAAAATAATTCTCAATATATGAAAATATCCCTTCCAAGTTATATTACTCTCCATGGCATGCTTTCAACTCAAATAAACAAGTAAAATCAAACCATCAATTGATCTATAATCATGATTCCAGACAATTCCGACACTGCTTACATAACAAATGTTGTTCACAATGAATCTCGACTATAAATTTAGCAACTTGTCAATTCATCCCATGAAAGCCAAAATAGAAGATTGAATTCACAAAGTCATAAACTAAAAACTTCCTACTAACACAGTTACTGAATGTATGCCCATTGAAATCATATTCTTTATGTGGAAATTGTGGAAAGCTAAAATACCCGTAGATGGTATATTTTAAAGAAATAGGGAATCCAATTTCCATCCAGATGCTTTTGTTGTGAGAATCACAAGGCAGAAGATATTCCTCATGATATCATAAAAATATAAAATCACCTTGGGTAGTCCTCCAAAATGAAGTGTTACATCAAGCTGCGAAGGTATTTAAGGAGAACCAAATGAGCCCGTAGGTATTACGAGAGCACCAAAGAAGCGATGCCATCTGCCTCTTTGCTTCTTTTCTTTCTTTCCATCGACTGGTCCTTCTTCCTTTTTGCCATACGCATTGTCATATCTAGCAGAAGCAGTAGCAGCACGTTCAGCCTGAGCACAACTTAAACCTTTTGCAGCAGACAAGGCTGCAACATTAATCCGTTATGTTGCATCATGAGCAGTACTTTCTTCATTCTTAGAGGATGACATAATCTTGTCTCTCAACAAAGAGAAGTCCCTTCTTTTATTTTACGTTAATCTATACCAGTATCCTAGTTGGAAGAATAGCACAAGGAGATAACATTGTTAACAAAATAACAAAATACCAGCCAAAACACTAAAAGGTAATGATACTATATTATTGTAAGAACAATTTTTATTCCTTCCAAGCACAGTGCATGCCCAAGTAAAGATTAATAAATTATGCCTCATTCACAAGCTAGATCATCAGCATATGTTATCTCAATACACCGAAAAAGATTGTCTTTCAGGTATTAGGGGTCTTAATTTAGCAGAGAATATAAATTACTACAAGTATTAGGTATCTAAACAAATTGACATTGCATGTTTTCTTAGATATTCAAGTAAATTAGTTAGTTAATCAAAAGAACCTGAACAGACATTAAAACAATAACAACAAGAAATTAACACTAACAGTAGAGAAAAGAGTGATAATATGCATCATACATATGCAAGGACGACTCAACCATAAAATTCATTGATTTAAGCCCAAAATCCTCAAAATTACAAATCCTGAAAGAATAAAAAATCCTTATATTAAGTTCTCTCAAATACAAGCATATATCTAAACATCCAAATACGCCAAATCGTACACACCCAAAATCAAAGAATCGCCAACAACAATAAGCAAAAAGATGAAGGACATACATAGATAAATAATGCGACAACCTTTATTCTTTGCTAAAATAGCCTTCTAGCTGCAAGACCTAATTGTTCTTCGACTTAAGTTCCTCAGTTGTTCAAGTCTTCAGCTGTGACGTTCTTGTGAGAAAGAGTGAACTTGTTTTTCTAACAATTTTTTTATGTATTTTATTAAAATTAATGTTTTATGAATTATTCTTTTTGGCCAATAAAAATGGGAGGGAGACAATAATTTTGGAGGGATTTTTTTAAGTGAAAATTTTAGTAAATTTTAAGGCCATACTTCTAATATGTTGTTTTTACTATTATAAAAATAGGACACTTTTAAAGTGTGGCCATATATGTTAACAGTTGTTGTCAATTATATCATATTCTAGCAATACTTATAAAGTATAGCTTATAACATTAAAGAATATACTTTTAAAATGTTGCCTATATAAAGTGTAGCTAAAAGTTAAAAACTTGAGCTACGCTTTGAGAGTGTCCCCAAAAATATATTAGGCAACACTTTACAAGCGTTGTCTAGAATTAGTGTTGTCATAGGCCTAAAATGATGTAGTGAGTCCATAGAGGGAGATACTTGGGAAGCAGAAGCAACCATAAAAGCCAACTATCCTCACCTCTTTCCTTTATATTAAACTAAGTGTTTATGTTGTAATTCCTCTTCAATTTTTCAGCCTTTTATGTGTAAGATCAATCTTAGTTTCATGTTCCTTAAGTTTGACGTTAAATTTTCACCGTATTTCCCTCCATTTCCTCTAGTCTATTCTTCATTCGAGGACGGATGTTCCCAAGGGGCAGGTAATGTAACACATTGTATCAAAAAAATAGACAAGATTTCAGCTTTTCAGAAATTGCAGGTGCAACCTACGATCACCATTAATTGACTCTAGTCTGACCTATGGTCCGTGCGGTAGGTCCGTAGATTACAACTACAACCCTTCCCCAAACCTAGCTGTAACGACCGGGTAGAACCCCCCAGTAGTGCAGAATTAAAACTTTTTACAACAATATTAGTAAGAAACTTCTTTTATAAAAACTAAGGAACAAGTCTGATTATCACAAGCCAACTTAAAGAGATATATTAATATCTTAGTGTCATTGGCCCTTTAGATTGAAAGAAAACATACTAAGTCTTATACAAAGTCTTAAAAGAATAAAATAAAAGAAATATAATCTACGTCCTCGAATGTACGAGAACATACCAATCTTGAGAGAATCGACTTTCCAAGCTTTGCCTCCTAAGAACCTTCACTATCATTCCACCTATACTTTGGAATATAGAAGAGCATGGAATAAGTACAAAAATTGTACTATGGAATTATGCAAAAACATGCAAAAGAGGACTATTATTTAACACAAACCTTTAATGAAATTTTAGTAAAACCTTCATGAATCAAGTCACAAAGCATCATATAAAACATCATTTAGCATATAAGGTAAAACTCCCATAAACTTCAACATAGTCACATTTAACAGTAAACCCATATCATATAGACTTTTCTTATCCAAAATTATCTTAAGAATCACTAAGGCTAGACATGAAGAAACCGCCCATACAATCTCTTCAATACACACCTAAGTGACCCTTAAGACTACCAAAGATAAGCATGCTTCATTTAATTTAACAAGTCAACATTCAATACTAAAGACACTAGAGGAACACACATGTGTTTTTAGAAACTTCACATAAGGACCATCCTCCAAGACAACCCGAAAATTACACTTAGGGAAATGTGCAAGTAGCATCTCATACTAATACTTCCAGCTTAGTGCTCCTTGAGAATTCCCTTAGGTGAGGAACAATACATTAATCATATACATAACTTTCTTTATACAAGAACTAATATCAACATGCTTTGTTAACATTAAACATAAAGTAACATTACTTCATTACCATAATATAATGACCAATTCATACATTTTCATATAAGAACACACCAAGACAACCTCTAAATGACTACTTGTACAAAGGATAGATAACGTCTAATTCCAAAACCTAACCTAATTAGATCACCCATAAGAAGACTTAGTTCATATCATTCATTTGTGGGGGTTATCTTTAACCGACAAAGATCATGAGATCCTAGACATGATATCCCGGTATTAACCCCTACAAGATAAGGAATCCCTACTTACCTAAGGTAGGTTCATACACTTATCCTTTACATGGATTCTCCAATAGCTACGCCTATGCGGACGCATAGTTAAGGGATAAGGAGATTGCTTCTAAGTAACTCATCTCTACTCACAAAGAGCACTTGTCTCAAGAGGTACATTTGATACAACATATCTACTCATGAAGAATATCCACCCCCTCCTCAAATCCTCTCGGTGCAAAGCATAACTCCCCCTCAGAGTCTTAAATATTCGTTAACTTTAGGTTAAGAGATAACTATTCAGTACCACATCTCATTTATCAAAGAGTATTTATCCTTAGATGTTACTTTTGAATACCACATCTCAACTCACGAAGCGTATCCAACCTCCAACCTATCTTGGAAAGCTCTTTGAAATAGTGAAGGTTGCTACTAAACACTTCATCTCAATTAAGGAATAGTGTTCACCCCAAAATCCCCCTTTTAATAACTAGAGTTCTTTAGGAATAGTAGGGAATTGTCTTAGACACTTTATCTCTACTCACGAAGAGTGTCTACCCTACAATCCCCTATTTTCATTCATTAACTTAATTCTTTCATTCATAGTGTGTGTGACTACATGTGAGCACACCTTTCACATAATCACCATAGTCATAAATTTGACTTCTAAATATGTTCATACTACATTTATCATAATTCATACACTGTCATGCTTAACACATACATGTACTTCATTTAGACTTGATATCTTCAAGACACACATTAACAACTTCATAAAATACCACATGCATATCCATCAAATCATCACTTTACTTCACATGCCATGCCTTCAAGTCTATACTCACAATACCCCTATTTATACATATATATATTCATATACTTCAAGTAAAACCGCCACAAAAGGTGGATCATACCACTCAAAATCACTTCAATAAGAACATTAACCAACTTAACCTTCATCCAAGACTTATCCACCTTTTCTGAATACATCACAAAATCCTCATAATAAAGCATAATAAGGTAGTAGGTAATCCAAATACAACATAAAAAAGAAAACTCTAACATTATCTATTCAAATACAAAAAGCCACTTCATAAGTTAAAAGTTGAGTATATGCATGAGAATGGGTGCATTGGATTTTTGACCTTAAAATCATCCACTAACATTGAAAATAACTTATTTTATTCATTAAAACGTTTTCATGCAAAGAGCCATGCATATAATCAAAAACAAAATTAAGAACTTGGAATTTGAAACACTTTTTGAGAAGTCTTTTTAATGGCTCCTTGAATGAAAGAAGAATCAAGGATAAACTACCATACCTTAATCGAAAGAAACCCAACATATTTGGTGAAGAAAATTGAAGCATTTGGTCTTTTTACTTGGATCTTGAAGCTTCTTCAATGGAGGATTTAAGAGAAACAGTTTCGGAGAGTCTTAGTTTTTAAGTTGAGGCTTTTGATTTGATGGGGGAATTGGGGTTAAAAGTTACCTAAAAACCGCGACCAAATCTGGGACATGGCTGCATGTCGCGGGGTCACCTCCAGATCTTGGTTCTAGATTGTATTTTGGGACAGAATGGTTCCTTTTGGCCCCGTGTTGCAAGGGAAAATTTTTCCTTCAATGGATGCAGGTGCGACGTGCCCTTGGCTCCACATTCTAGCTGCCCATCTTCTTTGGCCAACGTTTGGGTCCTCCATGGGTACCCTTAGAGTGGTCCCCGGGGAATCCTAGGCGAACTTTTTGACCCTTTTTATGTCTCTATAGGTTCTAGGGTCATCACCACTTGTTTCAGACTCCAAAAAACACCTGAAAACATGCACAAGAATGAAGGACACACTAGCGCGCACACAATTCTAGTTTTCGAGCTTCTTGGTCATTCTTTGACATTTGACTTCCAATCATACTTAACTGACCTCAAACACTAAATACTCTTTATTTTAACACATAATTAACTCATGAAACACATTTGAAACTCTAGTTCAACCTTATTCATTATGAGGGTCGTTACATTCTCCCTTACATAGAAAAACAATCGTCCTTGAATGACCCTAAACACTTTCAAGGAATTCAACGACTTAACCAGAAGCTCACAACACATAGAATCATGCGCATAAAATCCGTAGTCAATTCAGCAAACGTAGAAGCAACACCAATTACACATCATTAGAATTTTAAGCAACATAAGCAAATTTGGAACTATTTAAACAATTCAAAGTACACACTTACTTCATCAATATCATTTCACTTATGGAGCAACTACTTTCTCCAACATTAGACATGCTCATCATATGACTATAAAGCTCAAAATTTAATAATCTTCAAATCACACATTGGCATATAAACATAACTACTTTGAAGCAATTAAGGAAATATCACCAAGAGCATGTAAAACATCATATCATCAGTGACACTTATAACATAAATACACATGCAACTCATACTGATATGCAAGACTCCAAAACGTAACCAAACTACTAAGGATTTTGGTCTCAAGATTGAGTAAGAATAGAAGTAAAAGGTAAGGATATCAACTACATTACTACTCAACTCATTCTCCTATACTTAGGGTAAACCTATCTAAAGCAAATCAAAAGAACTATAAGAAACCATGATTTACTGGGCCTTCACTTCGAATTAGCTCCTTGTTTAGCTTGAAGTGCATCAAAGTGATTCTTCTTTGGAGCATTGAGATCCGGACCATCATTATGAGCTTGGTTGGTCTCCCTCTCTTTTTGCTTGAAGATTGAGCAATCTCTCATCTTATGACCGCTATTAACGCATCCAAACCAACCATTCGTACCGGTAAGAACCTACCAAGATGTTGCTTCCCAAAAGTAGTACATCCAGGCCTCTAAAAAGCATATCAACCTACTTGATAATTTTTGTTGGAGACCTTATCCTTTTTCCCCATGGAAGACTCTTGATTAAAAAACCTATTCTTGGATTTAGGATGACTTGGCTCATCTGACCTAGGACTCTTCCCTTCTCTATTCATTTTCCTAAGCTTGGAATCATCAATTTTTTAAGCATACACCATGAACCTATAGATATTCACATCATCATGGAGCAGTTATGTACGACACTCTTCTTCCACCAAGCTAGACACTCCCGTCACGAACTTATTCATTCCATCCCTATAGTTGGCTACTAAGGTTGATCCATAATTGGAGAGTTGGGTAAACATGAGAGAATACTCCTTAACACGCATTCCTCCTTGACGAAGGTTCATGAATTTTACCAACTTTCTCTCCCTCAACTCTATGGGAAGAACCTGTCAAGAAAGGCCTTCTTGAACACTTCCCAATCTACCGGACCTTCACTAATGGGCCTCTCAACCCTCCATTTCTCAAACCACTCTTGAGCCACATCTTTTAATTGATAGGCGGCTAGTTCCGCTTTCTCCCTAGGAGTCACACCCATAGCATCCACAACCTTGAACACCTCATCTATGAAGCCTTGTGGATCTTCATCCACCTTAGTTCCATGGAAAGTAGGAGGTTTTATCCTTATGAAATATTGGATTCTAGAAGTGGGAGTATTTGCATTAGGTTAACATCCAAATCCTATGTTAGCTTGGTCAACCACATGATTGGTGTCGACTTGAGATTGAGTCGTCATGAGTTGGGACAATGCCCGAAGAGCAGCCCTTATCTCTGCATTAGTCATATCCCCTTCAATATAGAGAGCTTGAGGAACTTGGGGCTCTTAAGGCATTTGGGTTACTTTGAGGTTCTTGAGGGGGAACCTCCTCATTCACATCCTCTTTGTTAGTTATTGGGACTTGCTCACCAGGGAAGGAATTGTCTCATTATCTACTCCTCCGTCCTCCCTTATAGCTGGTGTCCTTCTAGAATTTATGTCGTATAAACACAAGAGAAGAGGTTGAGAAAAGACACTTATAGAACTCGACTCTATGGCATGATACTAGAGTAATGAAGAAAGTGAAACTTTTATCGCCTTATAGATTCTCGCTAATGGATGTCTCGCGACTCACACCGGTGAACAATACTCTACTAGACTTTGGTTTTCATACTTTGGACCCTAAACTATTTCCAAAACATTTGCTCTAATACAAAGTTTGTAACGACCGGGGAGCACCCCACTGAAGTTAACGGCGTCATCGAACTCTCAGAGGTATTTGACAAGCCTATTAGCTATTATTCTTTTTATATAGGTATGAAAAGTAGTGTGGAATTAAAACTCTTTCACTGTAATAATAATAACAAACTTCTTTTATGAAAAAGTAAGGAACAAGTCTCATCATCACAAACCAACTTAAAGACACATCTTAATATCTTAGGGTCACGACCCTTTATATTGAAAGAAAACATACTAAGTCATATACAAAGTCTTACAAGAATAAACTAAAATAAACATAGTCTATGTCTTCAAATATAAGAGGACATACAAATCTTGAGAGAGAATCGACTTCCAAAGCTTTACCTCCTAAGAACCTTCCCAAAGACACTAGAGGAACATATATGCATTTAGAAACTTCACAAAGGACCATCCTCCTAGACAACCCCCAAGTTAGACTTGGTGCGATGTGAAAGTAGCATCCCATACTACTACCTCAATCTTAGTGCTTCTTGAGAATTCTATTAACTAGACACATCACATATATTATATACATAAGTTTGTTCATACAAGACATAATATCAACATGCTTCTTTAACATTAGACATAATATCACATTACTTCATTAACATCATATAATGACCCATTTATACATTTTCATATAAGGAAGAACCAAGAATCCCTCCAAATGTCTACTTGTATGCATTGGATAGATATTGTCTTATTTCACAACCTACCCTAAGTAGATCACCTTTAACAAGACTTAGTTTATACAATTCATTTATGGGGGATATCTTTAACCAACATAGACAACGAGAGCTAGACATGGAATCGCGGTATTAACCCCTAACGGATGAGGAATCCCCACTTGCCTAAGGTAGGGTCATACTCTTATCCTTTACATGGATTATCCAATAGCTACGCCTATGTGGGCTCATAGTTAAGGATAAGGAGATTGCTTCTAAGTAATTCATCTCTACTCACAAAGAGCACTCGTCTCAAGAGGTACACTTGATACACCATCTCTACTCACGAAGAGTATCCACCCCTTCCTCAAATCCTCTAGATGCTAAGCATAACTCCCCCGCGGAGTCTTAAACTTTCATTAACTTTATGTTAAGTGATAACTATTTAGTACCACATCTCATCTATCGAAGAGTACTTATCCTTAGAAGTTACTTTTGAATGACACATCTCAGGTCACGAAGCGTATCCAACCTCCAACCTATCTTGGAAAGCTCTTCAAAATAGTGAGGTTGCTAATAAACATTTCATCTCCACTCACTAACAGTCTTAACCCAAATAATCTCCCTTTTCAGATTTTTTAGGAATAGTAGGCAATGGTCTTAGATACTTTATCTCTACTCACAAAGCGTGTCTACTCTACAATCCCCCATTATCATTCATTAACTTCATTCTTTCATTAATACTGTGTGTGTGGGTACATGTGAGCACACCTTTCACATAATCAACATATTCATATTTTTGACTTCTAAACATTATCATACTACATTTATAATAATTCACACACTATCATGCTTCACATATACATGTATTTTATTTAGGCATGATAATTTCAAGACACACTTTAACAACATCATAAATCACCATATGCATATCTATCAAATCATCACTTTACTTCACATGTCATCCCTTAAAGGCCATAATCAAAATACACCTACTTATACTTATATATATTCATATACTTCAAGTAAACACCGACACCAAAGGTGGACCATACCACTCAAAGTCACTTCAATAAGAACATAAACCAACTTACACTTTATGCAAGCCTTAGACACCTTATCTAAATACTTCACAAAATCCTCAAAATAAAGCACACCAAGGTAGTAGGTATTCCAAATACGAATAAGAAACATAACTCAACATTTTCTATCCAAATACAATAAACTCACTTCATAAGTCAAAAGTTGAGAATATGCATGAGCATACGTTCATAGGGGTTTTAACCTTAAATCATCAAACATTGAAAATAACATATTTCATTCATTAAAATGTTTTCATGCAAAGACCCATGCTTAGAATAAGAAATATAAAAATTTTGAATTTGAAACCCTTTTTGAGATGTCTTTGGAATGACTTCTTGAATGAAAGATGAATTAAAGATAAACTAACATACCTTAATATGAGGAAAACGACGATATTTGGTTATGAAACTTGAAGAATTTTGTCTTCTTCAATGGATCTTGAAGCTTCTTTGATGGAAAGTGAGGACCTACCCAACTTGGATGATCAATATTTCCAAGTCTTCTTCAAAGTTTCGCCAAAAGTCCATAAAGGACCAGAACCTAAAATGTTGGGGAAAAGGAAGATATGGGGTTAGTACACCACTTGTACTAAGAATGAGAATATATGCACACATATCAAAATATGCTAAAAACGGACTTCCTTGAAAACATGTTATTTTACCCTTTGAAAACCTTATGCACATTCAAGAAGACCACACCAATCAAAATGACATATTCCTTAAGTCATAGGCATGGACATCACAAGACCAACAATACAAAGCATAGTCAAGTTAATGATCATATCAACCCACTTGCATATAATATCAAGACCACACCAATCATCAAGTTATAGATTCAACAAGTATGGATAAGAGTACATTTAAACATAACCAAAGCAAGACAATTACCCATCAACCCCTATCAAGTCAACAAGTGAAACGACCAAGCAAAGCCCCATAACCATACTCAATCAAGTAACCCAACAAGAATCATGACTATCATCCTACTTCACATAGCACAACATATAGGAGTACATATCATCATACTTTAACAATAAATACCAAAACATATTCATAAGGGAAAGTACTCAACATATAGTATCAACAATGTGCAAGTTTATCATGTACATATCATGTACCATTACCATCATATTCATACATAATCACAACCTTCTAAAATTCCTTTTAAGGCAAATTTGTGCAAGGTATAGGTAGAGTCCCATACCCCGACCTAGGCTAAGTAAAACCTCTTAAGTCCATTTAGTTGGTTTGTACTTCAATACTTCATTTTTAGTTTAAGGAACACTTGCCTTAACCGACATAGATCACAATACCTAAGTGTGGAATATGGTATTGTAAAACCTTACACCGATGGAAGGTGGTCTATGGCCAAAGTAAAACCAAACAAAAACGTAGCTTTCTAGGTTGATACATTAGCTAGTATTCCTATGGGGGCAATATAGTTCAATAACTAAGAGATAGGTATAATCCCTCTAAATACAACTTCGCAATTGGGGACTCCTCTCATAAGAATCCATTGGATGAGTATCCTTCATTTGGGAGTCAACATCACATGTGAAACTATAGGGTGAATCTTCCTCCATGGAATGCCATCACCTCCCATTGTCACGTTCACTCGGTGTTCAGTTAAGTGACTTTTTGAAATATCTTTCTTTATTAATCATCACTTAGTTAAGGTCATAGGGTCTAATCCCTTGTATAGTCATTGTCATTAGCTTATTATGAATTGCATGAGAATATCCTTTCATGGCAACCGTCATATGTGAGATTGGAATAACATAACATCATGTCATAATAACACACTTAGGTACTTCACAACCAACCTTATATAATTTCATCTTAAGCATAATCTCACAATAACATAGTAAAGACATTTCAATTCATCATCATACTAACACCTACTTAGGCTAATCATAAGTCATGCTTCAATTGAACTACATCATCAAACACAAGCAATCATAATTGAAGTAAAGTTTATGATCATAAAGACTTACTCAATCTCCTTCAGTAGCTATCATCATGGTCTTACCATCAACCAACCAACTACATCCAACAATAGGTGTAGTAACATCAATCAATAGTAATTAACACCAGAACTAGGTCAATTGCATCAACACTATCTCAATTGACATCAGTTCATAACCTAGGGTTAGGTGGAATAGGGTTCATCATGAATTCTTCAAGAATTTGATCCAATCTTAACAATATCTTACCCTAGTCAATCCATACATGAATTAGAATAAATCAAACAAGTCTAATGATCAATTCATTCTTCAATTCCCATCAATTCATGACAAAGATCCAAGACTTGGGAAATTGGGGAAGGGAACATGATCGACATGAAATTGCATAAAATAATATCAATTAACCTACAATCTATACTCAATTAGTCATAGGAAATCACAATTCATCATCAATTTGAAGTTTAGAAGAAAACCCATTAGAATTGGAAAATCCCATGGAATAGATTATTTTGTAATCAACATTTAGAAGACCTCTTGGGGAAAGGTATCCCAAGAGTGAATAACCCATACCTTAATGAATATTAATCCATGAAATTTAAGTGCAATCCTAGAGAAATTAACCTTCTTCTTCGAGCTTTGTTCCTTCATCAATGGAGGAATTGAGGAGAGAGAGTAGACAGAGATGAGAGCTTTTAGGTTTGTTTTTGGAATTTATGTTTGGATGAGTTATAAATGACTTAAACTTACCCTTAGGATATATATAATCACCCCCTAAATTACCCAAAACACCCCTTTCTTAAATTGGTCTTTTGTGACGTCTAAATGTCAAAAATACGATTTTACCGAATCAGGGAAGTGAGTCCGTGTCGCAGGGCCAACACACATTTTATTCCACAAAAAATAAAATTTTGGACGGTGAGGTCCGTGTGGGATGCGCGTCTCGCAGCATCCCACTAATTCTTTACTTTCGTAAGCTGCTTTGGCAGCCTGCCGACCCATGTTGGGGTCCTCGTCCATGACCATTCAGGTGGTCCTTGAGGAATATTTATTAGAATTTTAGACTCTTTATACTACATTTTACATAATCAAAGTCTCTTTGCAGGTTTTAGACTTCATTTGACCCTCCGAAACCATCTCCAAACTTAGCAACGTCAACTAGTTCAATTAGGATAATTTCCTGACGTCATGGACGTTCTTTGACGCCTTGTCTCTAAAACTTCTTCGATGACTTATAAACATTATTTTATGTCTTAGAAAGTATGTAAACCTTTAGACACTCATGTTAGGCTCTAGATAAGGTGTCAAATTTTTAGAGTGTACATTTATCATGCATGCTCAACACCTTTCAACTACTGATGCATACTGTGTGCTACATTTTTTCCTGATCTAGGTTTAGGTTCTCAGCATCTAGATCACGCAATTTCCACTTCAGCAAAATCAGTGGTGAGTCCTCATTCTCCAAGGACAATAGTGTCACGACTCGAAAGTATACCCTAGAAGAAATTGTATTCTCAAATCATGGCACGGCGTACTTAACCTCTCAGAGGTGTTGTACATGCCCTTTGACATCATTTCTTGCATACATGTCTGAAAAGTAGTGCGAAATTAAAAAATTTCACACGAAATAATAATACTTCATAGAACATTATAGGAAAGACTAAGTCTCAAAGTCTCCAATTTATACATATGAATATATAAAGTCACGGTCCATACATCAACAAAATAGAAATATCAAAGTCTATTAAAATGTCTTCAATAAGAAAATTAAACATAGTGTTGTCCTCGAATCAATTGAGGACATACCCCAACTTTGCTTGTATGAGTTCTAATATCCAAGCTTCACTTAAAACACTCCTCTCCAACGCCACCTTCCCTTCACTGATAAGACAAAATATAACATTCCGAAAAATTACATGTCTAGTGAAGACCCCAATAGGTCTTTAAGATTGTGTATTGGAGGTACATAGGCATCCCAATGCCCAATATTCAGAAATATTGGGCATAGTATAGAAAATTGTCTAAGGGGTATTAGCTAATTTCTATAAAATATTCAAATAAGCAAAATATTGGGCATATTAGAAAATATTGGCTTGAAGGATGTTAGCCAACTCTCTAACATTAATGAGATTGTTTAAGAAATTTTAATGCAATGAAGACCCTAAGCTAAAAACATATATTTTCTTGTATTTGCACACAAAGTAATAGGTATCCAAGTGTCAAGCCTAGTACCATAGCACATGATCATTTAAAATGATCATGTAGACTAAACAGTGCCCAGGGACATAATGAGGATCCTTGGGACAATAAGTTAACATTCATAAATGAATCATAAATAATAGTTAGTTAGGAAAGTGCAACCAACCCATGTGCAAGAACATTTGCAAGACATGTGAAGAAGCGGCCAAAGAAGGGGACCACCCTAACCGAATTAGGTTAGGGTAGTTAGGGGAAAAAACGTGCACAAGGGACCACTCCATGTGGGGCCTAACCTCCCTACAAATTCTAGACTCTAACCTACTGCCCTAATTAACTAAATAACCTAGTACTAACCGAATTGCACCCATAAGTGCACCCAACAACCTAGTACCAACACCGTGTTGACACTAACCTAGTACTAGTTATAGAAACAACCTAGTACCTAACCTAGGATGGTCCAAAAGGTTAGTTATGGTCCTACCAACTTGAGGGTACTTTAGTAATTCCCCTAGGTTACATAATTAATTAAGTTAGAAAATTAATTAATTAATTTAAAAGGGCTAAAACCGAAAATAAAAAGGAAACTTTTAGATTTCGGTTAAGACAAGAAAGGGAAAACCTAGTACCTAACCTAGGCTGGTCCAAAGAGTTAATTAAGATGCTAACGACTTAAGGGTACTTCAGTAATTAACCTAGGATACTTAATTAATTAATTTATCAACTTAATTAATTAATTTAAAGGGGTAAAGCGGAAATCACAAAGCAATATCCAGATTTCGGTTAAAACACGAAAAAGACAACCTAGTACCTAACCTAGATGGTTCAAAGGATTAAATATGGTTATAACGACTTAAGGGTACTTTAGTAATTACCCTAGGTCACTTGATTAATTAAATTATCCATTTAATTAATTAAAATAAAGGGGGAAAACCAAAATTCTTACACTGACCTAGTACAACTCAAGAAACATCCTAATACTTAACCTAGGATGGTCCAAAAGGGTTAATTTTTCTTCCAATGATTTAGGGAAACTTTAATAGTTACCCTAGGTACATTAATTAAATTAGCCATTTTATTAATTAATTTAAAGGGGAAAAACGAAATTCTTAGGAAAAATTTCAGATTTGACCAACTATTGTGTTTTCCTAGTTCTAGTCAATCGAGGAGGGGCTTTTTAGTAATTAGTTAATCAATATATTTAATTTACTTATTAAACCATAAGTTGAATGAGTCAATATCAGTTATTAAACCTAATCACGTTGAAACTCATAGACAAAAAGGACGCAAAAACAGTAAGCAACGAACGCAAGAAAAAGGCAAAATATTTATCGATTTCTCTAGGGAGATTTCAAGGTTTCTTCAAGGTTTCGTTCAAGGTGGTATTTCTAGATTAAGTTTAACATAAGGTATGGGTTTCTCTCGTGGACTTATTTCTCTAAGAGAACTTTATTTCCGACGATTCAAAGATCTTGAGAACTAGGGTTATTCCCGTGTTCTCGTCGAACTCCTTTGTCCCTAGTATCCTGTTCGATTCCATGTTGAATAGGTTAGAGATCTTGTTGTTTGTATGTGATGCTGGCAGATCTTATGTTTAATGTTCTTGAATGATGAATGTCTATTAAACTATGAAGTTGTGATCATATAAAGTTAAGTGCTTAAAATGTGAATCATGAATCGACAATGTGTTAGTTACACCCGTAATTAATTTAAGTGTTGATGTGTTTGTCCGAATGTTGCATTGTTGTTATTGTGACGTTATGAAGGTTTTAAATTCATAAAATATTGATATGAGGTTGTCCAATATGTCTTAAAAACGTTACCCTAAAGTCATGAACCAAGATTGCTTAAGAGAATGATACTATGTTAAGAATTGTTTGAAACTGTTATTGTATGAAGATGATTACAATTTGTTGTGAATACCTACTGTAAATGTGACTTGTTTATGATGATACTAATCTCTTCTAATCATATAAAAAATGATTTATGTGCTTTGAATGCATTAAAATACATCATATTCATACCATAATTCACAACTATCGATTTTGGAAAGTATTGTTACTAGGGTTTCCATAAAGTAGCATGTTCTTTAGGAAGAACTTTCTTTGATCATGCATAGCCTTATGTGTATCTGTGCATACACCCATACTTAGTACAAGTGGTGTACTAACCCCTACTACTTACTATTTTATAGATGACAGTTTAGAGACATATTGACGACTCTTGCAATGGTTTGGACATCAGTGTTTCTTCAGACCAATTGGTAGGTACTGTTGATTTCGAGGATGCTACAATTTTAGTCTAGCCTTAGTTTTACAAAAAGCTAGTGGATGTTGTCCCTAGCATTTCTTTCGTACTTCCATTTCAAAGATTTTGTAATAATGTCGTGTTTGACAAACATATTTATGATATATTCTTATTCTATTTCAAATTGATTCTTATGATAGATGGTTGTTATATTTATGTTGAGCTTAGTATATGATGAATTAATTAAATTTCTCTATGAAGTCTATGTAGACTTCATACATTTAAAACTATTAAATTTTCCGCTAAAAATAATCATATGAATGTGATGAATGCAAGATGAGGCTTGTCTGCGACCTCTGAGAGGTCAACGACGCCGGTTGCGATCCGAATTCTAAATATGGTGACATACAATTACAACCATGATAAAGGTCATTTGTATAGACATGTTCTTTTAAAAGAAAACCTCACAAGACAAGTATAAGAGTCACTTACAAGTCAACATCAACATATATAAGTCATATTCCAAAATATAGCATCAAGATCATATCAAAACACATAACCATGAGACCCTCATACCTAAGGTTAGTCAAAGGCTCACTAGAGTGAGTTATAAAGCGACCGCCCATAGAACCCCTTCACACATACCTGAGTGATCCTATAGACTACCTATCAATTAAACTCCCAACCTAGAATTACTCTAAGACTAACCTAAGTAAGACATGAAAAGACCGCATATACACCCTCTCCAAGCCTACCTAAGCAATCGTTAAAGCTACTCTAGATAAGTATCTTTTCATTAACATGCATTTTACTAAAGTCACTATGTTAATTAAACCATTTAAGATTCATTCAACAATTAAGAACTTCACATAATTGTCTTGGAAAATACCTAAGGAACCTACACACTAGCATCTTCAAAGCCTGCTCGTGCAATGTCTAGATAGCGTCCCATTTAACTACCTAAACATTGTAGAACTAATCGAACAGTAGAATGCATCCCACATGTTGAGAATAGCCAATAATCGACATAGACCATACTAGCTAGGCATGGAATACGGACTCTAACCTACTATGATGGAGGGAAATCTACTTGCCAAGGATAAACTAGGACACATCCCATGTTGGCACATGGTTAAGGAATATCAAGGGTTTCTTATGTTTTTTGATACACCTAGGACATGGATTCTATATGAACCAATGGATCATGACAAGTCGTTACTACTAGCAATGACTTCCTCTTTCGTTACTTCATTTTTTCCATATCCCTCTCGTTTGTACCTGTTGCACTGATATCTTCTCTTTCACTCTCTTTCTTCATTCAGGAAAGGTGAAGATTGAATTGGGAACCGAAAACGAAGCAGGAACAGACTTGTCCTTTGGTCGAGTTTGCTTCACTTCCAGAGCCCTCACCACTTCCTGCGACAGCTAACAAGGGTTGTGCTCTAGTATCACCTTAAGTAAGTCACTCCCCAAGCATGCTCTCTCGGTACTAGCTTTTGTTCTCATTGAGTAATTCAATCTAAGGGCATATGAAGATGTACCATATAGAAGTCACAACCAAATCATAATACACCTTACCAATGGGGGTCAACTAGGCTACCACACAATGGTTAAAGAGGATAGCTTCATGAATTTCCTAAGGATGATTTCAAGCCGTTCAAGACAACCAACCCCTAAGTCCACCATTCACACAAGAAGGATACCATTACGACTTTCAACTTCAAGGATGTCATAACCTTCTATCTAGGTTGAAGGTTCCCCATTAATGACCTTTTTAATTATGTTAAAGTTCATATTTCAATCAGATCATACACATTCATGAAAAAGGTGCTATAGCCTTCTAAGTCAACACTAATTCACATTCTGCAAGTATCAAGTAGAGGGATATAGGTCTACCACAACAAGACACACACACATACTTCATCTTATCACATGTACAATCACATTCGTGTACCTCATAGGGTCAACTAAGTATACTACAAGTCACCCTATTCACTCCTACATAATCATCATAATATCTCATTATAAGACTCAACTAGTCAATTAGGAAGATTCATACTCCAACATCAATCAATCACACATTAAGACATCACCATAATCTACTTTAGAAACTTAGCATCAACTAGAAGAAAACATGCCTTGACTTCACATGTACGCATAAATAATATAAACCCTCTCAATGATCACATATGGAAGTTATAGCATGATAAGATCATAGTTCATTAAGTACTGCCGACAAGGCCACATTCTTCACAATTCATAAAGTAATGCTGACGAGGCCATATTGTTCTCAAATATATAACATAAGAACCGCCACCATAAGTGGACAGTAAAAGAATCACAATTGAAATACCTATAATACAAAATATAGAGAATGTTAGGTCAACATACCACCATTCCATCCACAACAACTCCAATCCATAGCCAATTCATACAATTCAATCCACATGCAAAGGCTCTTAACAATAACCATAATCGCCAATTCAACCCAATAATCACAATATACAATGATTCAAGATAATAAAGTATGAAATTTATTGATTTAGGACAGACTACATACAATTATAACATGCTTCTTACGTGATTCAATAGCCCAAAGTAAGCTACACAAGAATTCAATACAAGAGAGACAAAATCAAATCACCTATAATTTAGGCAAAATAAGGAAGTCATGATGCATGGGTTCATGGAGTTTTTGATCTAAAATCATCAAATTAACATCAATTCAATCATAAATCATTGATTCAAAACATTTTATGCAAGAACTAATGGCCAGATAACAAAATAAGAGAATTCATCTTTTGAAAAGTCTTGTAGAACACTTTGAAGTTTTGCTCCTTGAAGAAAAAAGATTCAAGGATAAAATATCATACCTTGATTGATGATTAGCCATGAAATTGAAACTGAACTGATGGAGAAATCAAGCTCCAAGCTCCCACCTTGCTTCAAGCTCCAATGCAGTTCTAGAGAGTTCTTCTTTGGGGTTTATGTTTTGATTTCGAATATTGACTTGACTTGGGGTTCTAGACTTATAAAATTACATAAATTACCAAAAATTTCACAAAATAATTTCCGAAAAAAGTTCTTAGTAAGCTAGGTGAAATTCCCAAAAAACCCCTCCTTTGGCCGAGACACCTGCAGAAAATCTACATGTGTCAATTGACAGACACCATCTACACCTCGTAGACCCACCAACGAACCGTTATGCTAGTTTGTCGTTTGGTTCAGAGGCTCATTGAATGGGACGTTAAGCTTATTCCACCAAGTATGGGGCAACACCTCAATAAACGGGGCGTCGATTGGATAAAGGGTTCTTGATGCCTTCATGGTTTGGGATTGTTTTGGCTGTCTTGAATCCAAGGTTGGGTCCTTCTCAAGGACCCTTAGTTTGGCCTTTGGGGAGTCATGCAAAGATTTTTCCAACTCAAATACACTCGTATAGATGATAGGAACCTCTCACATCCATTTCAACCAAAACGAATACGTAAAACATGCAAAGGCACACTAAATTACACAAGCACGTTTCAAAGCAAAACTTCTTAAAGTCTTGGATGTTCTTGGACATTTAATCTTCAAACACTTCAAAAATTTAAACAATGTCTCAAAACACTATTATAGACCATTTTAAGAATTTAAAATCTCATGACACACGTGTTAGGATGTCGCTTCACTCAATTCTTTTTAGAGGTGTTAGAAATAGTCATAAGTTTCTTTTTCTGTTTCTAGTCCTTTAGTTTCAGTTTTTCTAGACTTAGTTGGGGACTATCACATCATTTCTAGTCGGTTAGATGCTATTTTAATACATAAATAGATTAATCTTAGTATAGAGTTAATATCTTCCTTGTACTACTTATCAATTTTCACATATCTCTGTTATAGTATATGGATATTCTCCCATCTTTTTTTACTATAGCTTCCACACAATTTCTATCATTCACTTTATATTAGTATGTCCATGATCATGCCAGCACGTGTATCAATGGATAACATGTGTTCCTAGGTCCCATGTCCACGTCCAGGGGATAGCCTCGGGGCGTGACATTCCCAGTATTCAACAAAGAAAGAGAAAATGTTGTATAAGCATACAACCATAGCGTAGAGGTACGACCCCGCGACTATACCAAATCAAACATAGATAAGTCATTACAACACAATAAACACGCATACATAAAACATATAAAAGATCAATTCTCACTTAAGAACAAAGTACAACTTCTCACTCTCAAAGATATATGTATATGCTAAGTCAATGATCCTCTCATCAAACTCATACCCAAATTATTACTATACAGGTACATAGTACCCGATCCAAGTTCGTGAACCGGATGTAAAACTAAAATACATATGTGCTTTGGAACGTGACACCTGATCCAAGTTAATGTGTGAGAATCTGACACCCGATACCATTCAATAAGTCACAATCACAATCACAATGTACACTTTCATAATAATATAATCAAGCCATGATTATTGGCATACAATTATTCAATCATCCTCATTTCTTATTAATGTGATCAATAATGAAAGATTCACTTACAATATGCATTATAATTAAGTAAATAATAACATACAACACAACAACATGAAATAACAACCATATCCTACCTCACACAAAGCTTGAACCCCCTAAGAAACTTGATTCTTCCCTTTTCAGGTTTTTTTCGCATGTTCTTGGTCTACAACCAATAATATAACAAGAGAGTCAATAAAAAAGACTTAGTTACCCAAACGATAATAAATAATATCAACTATAGGTCAGACTGTTGATCCCCATATCAAGCTTCGCGCTTTTCCCACCAAAATCCCATATCAAAACCCTCTCCCATCGATAATTACACAAGAACTATGTTCTATGGATCGAAAAATGGGTTTGCGGAGTAAAAACCATATCTTTGGTGCTATAAGGAGGTTGAAAACCTTCAAGAAATACCCATGGGTTTTTCCTTATCTATCAAGATCTGAAATTTTAGAATAAAATATTTTTAGAGTTTATTTTCGACTTAAGTCGCGTATTTCCCGCTGCAACGATCCTCAATCCGCTACAGCAGCCCCGCATTGGTGACTTGCATTGAAACAGTGAGTTAATTCAAGGATTTAGAACCCACATATCACAACACACCTCCATCCCATGACATGGAGAATACCCTTTTATGTTAAGATCAGTTTTGGGAGTTTAACTTGTCTCAATTCAATTCTCTAAAGTTGTACGGTTTCCTAAAGGTCTTAGCTATCTACTTATGTGATTAAATTCATAATTAGATCTCCCATTTGTTACCATATTTCCCTAGACCTTATTGACTCCTATTTCATCTAAATATGGACTAGTTTGGGAAAATTTCAAGATACCACAAAAATATTTTGGTCTAAAATATTTTACCGTTGACTTTTCTATAAGAACGGTAATCGGTCATTACAATGAGCTATGTGAGTATAGATCAGCTAACCCACTATGTAAGATAATACTTTTCCGGGGTATATAACTTATTAACTAATTGGATCCCGTGCTCTATACGAAAATGCAATGAAGTAATTATCTAAATTGTATGTTCCTTTCCTACCCATATTGACTAGATAGTTTATGGGTTTTTTGAGTTGTTAGAACTCTCCCCATATAGATTCTCAATAATTATGCAAAATACAACTTAGCTCATGATGTTTTAGAGAAATCATTTCCCCTTCCTCCACTTTGAGAGTATTGCTCAAAAGATTTCCTAAAAATATATATTACTGAAAACAATTCATGAACTCTTTCATTGGTGTTTCCTCTCCTCTTAGATTTAAAAAAATTTGTTCTTGGCAATAATGAGTTCCCATATATCATTTTAAAGAAAATGAGATCAGCTCTACTCTTCCTCAACACATTGTCCAAGTCATTTAAAACAATTTTTACAACAATTTGTATAAGACTTCTTAAAATGACTTGAAGAACTCTCAAGACATGACTCTTAGCTCTACCTTGAATTTGAATTATGAATTAAAGGTTATCGCTCATGTGAAAGGGTGCAGGCAAGCAACCGTGGCCACTGAGTGGTGTGGGTCGCCAGCCCTTATACAACAAAGCACTATTCTTGGTGCATTGCTGGTGTGATGTGCCTTCCACCCCTGGCGCATTAGTGGTGCGTTGCCTTAGGCACTACCCTAAAAACCCAATGAATTTTCCCCATAATTTTGTAATCCTAATTGGCCTAAAATCGAATGGTTTCTTCCCGAATAACTTAGAATAGGATACTCCATAAATGTAAAAAAGAATATAATTAATGGAAAATCTTAAACTCCATACGATTATCTCATGAACTTATCAAACCCATCTTAATTCAAGAACGAACACAATACTTCAAGAACACTAACTAAGAACTAAAATTCATCAACTTCAAGAACAAAAGTACGTTGAAAATAACATTATTGGCATGTGGGTGAATAAGACCAACACTGTGAGAGCTCACATACCTCTTAGGGATAACCCCTTGGCGAAATCCGTACAAAAACTCAATAATCTTGACGAACGTCTTGAACTTCTCTCCTTTTCTCCACTTTTTGAACTCCTCTCAAAACTGTAACTATAAATTGGGTTTGTGAAAACATAAACAAATAATTTTTGCCCCTAAATGTTACCAAAATCGTTTTATTCAGATTGGTTAAGGAAAAGATCAAAATACCCCTCATATTTTTGGGTGACTTTCCTTAAATGGACAACCTAACTTCAAACAAGCATATATTCCTAATACGAGCTCCAAACCCTGTAAAGTGATTCCAAGACCATTCATTTGAATTATAAGGTTCAACTAACTCATCTTGTACATAAATTTATGGTCGTGTTAAGTTTACCAATAATTCATAACTTATTCCTAACTTAAAAAACTGTAGGTTTTGCTCTTTCAATTTAGTTCTTACTATATTTAGCTCTTTTAAATACCGAGGTTCTAAAATATCTCCTCCTTGGGAACATCTATCCTCAAATAAGATTACTCTAAGCAGACGAAGGGTGATGACATCTAAGACCTAGATGAAACACTGAAAATGCTAAGTAACACAACATTTAAACTAAAATAAATGCCAAAGAAACGCATTAGTACATTAATTTTCAATTTCTTTTAACCCAAATAGATGTGGGTATCTCTTCTTGATATCCTATTTAACCTCTGAAGTGGCTTCCTTAAGAAACGATTTCTCCACAAGACTTTCATTGATGCTACTTCCTTAGTTCTCAACTTTCAAACCTGGCAATCGATAATCTGAATGGGAATCTCCTCATAAGATAAGTTATCCTTAATACCAATTTCATCAGTCAATATGTTAAGCGAAGGATCTCCCATATAAAATATTTTTCACAGTAGGTGATGTTCAAAGAACTGGTTATGCTAAACATTTGCATACACTCATTTATCTATTTAACCATCATCTTTATATCAACATTTATGTGTAACGACCTAATTTTCTTTAGAACTAATTTTTATGTTATATTTTTTATCTCTAAAACACTCTACTTATAAGATTGTTGAAATTCATTATACAAGTATACTTTTTGTAAAAGTGTAACAACCCGAAAATGACTATGCTAAGTAATGTTTAACGTACCTAGAATGCCTAGATTAGACGGGGTTCACACGGCTTGATGTGCCTGGAACCAGACCTCATATATCATGTACCAGCCAAGCCAACAAACTTGGTCAGTTAGTTGAGCTAGGAAAGGTTGGAACCAACCATGTATGGCACCCGAATTGAAGAGATTCACCCGGATCCGGACTTAAAAGGGGTAATCTTAGGTTTGCAGGGTCTAGGGGTAAAATGGTATTTTCCAGGCTAGGGGTAGTATTGTAATTATCCTAAGTATTTATTTATTTAATTAATTAATATAAAAAGGTGGGCAATTCGGGTAGGGTTGGCAGAATTTGACCCTTTTTCGCAAGTTAAGCTTCACCCGAGTTCGATCTTTGGTGGAAGCAATGTTAAATTGAATTGATTAATATTAACTATTTGATTTAATTAATTCAATGCTGATTCATTTCACCTAAACCTTAAAAATCAGATTTTAAATTAATAAATAAAAAGGCGTCCTAGTTTGACTAAGTCTTCAACTAAAACACCTACACTTACTCTCATTTCTCTCCACTCTCATTCTCACGACTTTCTCCACTCTCTTCTCACATTATTTATCAGAAAAAAGAACAAAAAAAATAAAAGTTCATCACTTGACGAAATTTCACAAAAAAACACATAAGAAAAACTAAACTAAAAATGAAAAGCGAAAGCATTTTTAAAACGGTTTGCGCGTGAGTTTTTTAGGAGAAGCATTTGTTTTTCGTGGGAGTTGGCATCACTTTAGATCAGATTTGAAAGGTGTTAAACGACGAAAAAAGGTTTGGGGTTTCTTACTCTTGGTCCTGTTCCCAAGACAATAGGATTCAATCGATTCTAATACAAAAACTAGGATTGTTTCCCGTTACATCACTAGCTCCTCTTGATGTTTTTAGGTTGGTATGTCTGCTGGTAGATATTAGAGTGTAACGTTTTTTGTGATAATTATGTGAATGTATGTATGTTCGGAATTATGTGAGTAATGAAAGATGTTTTTCCAAAAATATGTACTCACAGATTGGATCATGAAATTGCATTTTTTATTTCTTGTATTTTACGTGCAATTGCTTCTGTAAATCGTGATGTTCATAAGCGGTGAAATGTTTCTGAATTAAGTGCCAAATCTTGATCAAATGTAACCATGAAAATCCACCTACATATGTACTAAATGATCCACGAAATTTCCTAAGAACTAACGTATAAATGCTGCAAAAAGAGACAGGAAAAACATGATCAAATTTCCAGCATTCTTGAAATTCTTGAAATTTGGTTCGGCCAAGTTACTTGAAATTTTTTTTGTTTTTTATAAAAAAAATTAAAATGTATGAGGTCATTGGGGATTGAACCCAAGACCACACCGTATGCAAGCTATAAAAAATTCAATAAAAAAAATGAGGTAAGGGGGATTCGAAATGGGGTAAGGCTCAAGTTAAGAGTTAGGAGTAAAATGAAAAAAAATAAAATGAGGTATGTGGGGATCGAACCCACAGCCTCTCGGATAGGTGAGGAAATTAGGAGAAAAACTAAAGGAAAGTAAATGAGGTTGTAAGGGATCGATCGATCCCACATCCTCTCGGCCAAAAACAAAAAGTCAAGGAGAGAAAAGTAAGAAAAGAAATGTAGGCATTGGGATTCGAACTTGGTTCCCCAAGCTTAAATTTTAAATAAAAATTTAATATACGACTAAGTGTTGCTTAAGTGATTTGAAATCGGATTCCCTTGCCCAATTCCGTATTGATGCATAAGTCTTACGTGAATAAATACTTAATGAAAGATGCCTATAGGAATAGAAATTGAGACCTTTGTGTCACAATCCGAGTCTAGACCCCAGGAAAAACCGGCGTCGTTGACCTCTCGGAGGTCACAGACAAGCTTACATACGTCATTGTTACTTCATCTAAGTGAATTTCAGCGGAACATTTGAACTTTTTCTTACGTAACATTCATATAAGAAATTCTACTTAAACTCATAAACTTTCACAATCAACCATCTAATATTAAGATCAAAAAATGAAAGAAATAGTTCCATACTGAATTAAGTGTATACTTGCCAAAATGGCACCAATACAATGTCTGAAATAAGATGAGAAAGAAACGTTAATGGAACATACTCCACTAACTCAAACCTATATCTAAGCTAGAATATAATGGGCAAGTGTCCTTGAAAGCATGAGGGTCTACCAAATCCGGATGAATGCTCCACGTCCGGATAGCTTCAGCATCGACGTGTAATCTCTAATGTCTACCTATGCCTTCACCTAAAAATGTCGAGTTGTATGGGATTAGTACACACTTGTACTAAGTATGGTTATATTCAAGCACACACCAAGGACATGCATGATTAAGAAGAGCTCTTTCCTATCGATATGAATTATGGAAAATCAAGTCAGTGGACTTCCCAATTTAGAATTAGGAAAGTCATGCCATGAGAGTAACATGCATCATCATACATACCATTTTGCAAACAGCGTATAAAATATTACACATATCATATCACATAGTTCATATCATTCTTTCATATGCCATGAGACCTTGGAATCATGGACTTGACATTAGGAGTTCGCGAAATGAGGGCTCAACATATGGGACCTCAACTAGGGAACCTTCTTAACAAAAACAAAGTCTACTTCATTCATTTATAGGTACTTCATTTTCATTCTTTCATATACTAGTGCAGCCACCACTCATACCTAGGATGTATTTTAAGACTCTCATCGGGTTTGTTGTGCAATGACAAAGAATAACCTAGTGTTATTACTCAAGTCTAGCTCACCTATTGAACATCTATCCTAACACCTTTGGTATCGTTCATTTCATTATGTGCATTCATTGAGGCTGGCCTCATTCTTTCTTTGGGAACTTTAACCTTAACCGACATACATCGTGTGAGCATCATGATATTTAGTGTGTAATCCCCACAGGAAAAGAGGTGGAATCACCGACCAAAGTGAACCAAAACATGCTAGCGTATATAAGGAATTGAACACTGCTAGATCATATATTGGCAGTATAGGTTCAAAGACTAGGAGATATATGGAGACACATACCCGGCATGCCGGACAGTCTCATCTCATTAGAGTTACGTGAACCTCCGCCCTTCCCAAAGGAAGGCAGCACCGCTCATTGCTAGCCTATCGGTGCTCAGTATAAAGTTTCATTACATTCAACTCATACATCATGGAAGCATACTTCTAGAATGACATCATAGCTCATTAGATTGTTTCTCATCTCATAAATAGTATTAAGTATGCATTAACTTCAATACTTTCATTAGAGTGTTCATTGAGTCTGGTCTCTTCATTAGCTTTGCACTCTGATAGGTGAGTACGTTTTGGTAACGTTTACTTAGGCTCATTTTAGACTTCTCTCATCTTTCACATTAGCCTCTTATCATATTGGCACCTCAGTCATTAACTTTAAAACATTTTCTTTTCACAATTACTCACCCCTTTACGTGAATGTTCATTTCATCAAATGCAATTGCACTTGGCCATTTAGTGTGTTTCACACTATTACTTGACCCTTCTAGGGTTACATCATTTTATCACATACATCTTAGGATCACTTTCTTTTAAACGTGTTCTAGACTTATGAGTCCACACATACAAGTCATGAGGCTTCATTCATAGTTTGTACAAGTGATTCATGTTTACCCAAAATTATGTGGTACAAGACTTATGCATCTTGTAGATATGCCAAGATATTGATTTCAATCTTCAGAGGCAGCATTCATTAAATATTTGTTTACGTATGACTTATGTGTCAATACGGAATTGGGTAAGGGAACCCGATTTTGAATCCCTAGAACAACACTTAATATTATTTTATACTTGATAATTTCATTTTTCAAATTTTGGAGACCCTAGTTCGATTCCCATCAACACCATAATATTTCTTTCTTGTTCTTGTCTCCTTTTTCATTTTAAGGCAAGGAGGATATGGGTTCAATCCCCACAAGCTCATTATTTTTCTTTTAATTTATCTCTTAACTTTCTCGCCTATCCAAGAGGTTGTGGGTTCAATCCCCACTCTCCACATTTATTGTCTCCTTTATTTTTCTCCTTACTCTCTCATCCATTCAAGAGGTTGTGGGTTCAATCCTCACTGTCCACATTTTATTTTCTTTTTTATTTTTCTCCTAACTCTCGCATCCATTCAAGATGTTGAGCGTTCAATTCCCACTCTCCACATTTTATTTTCTCCTTTATTTTTCTCTTAACTCTCTCATCCATTCATGTGGTTGTGGGTTCAATCCCCACTCACCACATCTATTTTTCCTTTCATTCTTCTCATGAAACTTTTATGTAATTTTCATTTGGTAAAACATAGCTAATTTTCCTCATCCTTGGCAGAGACTCCAAATTTCCCGCAAGCTGGAAATTTGATCTCTTCTAATCCATTTTCCTGTCAATCTTTTGTTGATTTTTTTTGTAGTTTTCATGTAATGATGTCTTCGGTTCAATTCTTAGTAATCTCACTTATTTTACATTCATTTTTCATTGCATTTGTACCAACTTGTTTGGCCGAACCTAACCTACCAAATGCTGGAAATTTTTTCACTATTTTCTGCTTCTTTTTATCATCATTCATACGTTAATTCTTAAGGCATTTCGTGGATCATTTGGTGAATCTTTAAGTGTAATATTTTTATGATAATATTCAGCCAAGAATTACCATTAAATATAACAACTTTATACCACTTTTACACCTCATGATTTACACAAACATTTGCACATAAAATTCAACCATAAAAACATATTCTTTTTAAGGATTAAAACCGAAAATCATGTCAAGGCAAACACATACATTTTGCATGAAATTTCGGCAAATATACATCATCGTTCATACAATTACGAACCGATAATCATGAACACATTATCACAAAAATCACACTTCATACCTAATACCTAATCGACAAGCAAACATACGAACCTAAGATCAGTGATAGGAGCTCGTGACAGGGAACATGTAATTGGGAACAATCCTAGTTTCGGAAAAGAATTATCTGAGTTTTAAGGGTCTCTTGGGATAGGGACCGAGAGTAAGAAAACCTATACCTGATTTTAACGTTGTTCAACACTTGAACTTTCTGCCCAAAACTTCTCCAAATTCACGTCCAATCCCGAAACTCACACCTTACCCGACTAGCGTATAACGTTTTGCTTAACATTTTCGGATGGCTTTCTTGTTTGTGTTTTGCGTGCATGTTCTTCAAGTGTGAATAACTTTTTTTTTCTTATTTTTTTTCTCACGTTTGGCAGACAGAAAGAAAGTGTGAAATGAGAGAGAGATAGAGGTGAAGGTGAGAGAGATAAACGTGAAAGAGGTGAGTGGCTTAGGATTAGGTGAAGTAGTTGATACTTAGTCAACTAGGACTCGTTCAAACTTTGAAAATCTGATTTTAATTAGTTTAGTGAAATGACCATAATTCCCTTACAAAATCATATTATAAACATCAATTCAATCGACTTAAATGTTACTTCCGTCGAGGTTCGAACCCGTGACGTCCCCATTGCGAAAACGGGTCCTTCCATTTCCACCCGCCCCAAACCGCCCCATTAATTTATTAATTAATAATAAAAATCTGATTTTCCTTTTTCTTAAATCAGCATTTAAATATTAATTAGTTAAATTAATTAACCAATATAAATAATCAAGTTAAATCATTGCTCCCACCTAGGTTCGAACCTGGGTGGAGCAAGATTTCGATCACTGGGCAAATTTTGCCCTTTCTACCAAAAATGCCCCTCCACCTTATTAATGAATAACTAATTACATATTTAGGGTAATTTAGATACTATCCTTTTGCCTGGAAAAAGACCATTTTACCCCTAGACCCTCCAAACTTAAGATTTTCCCTTTTTAAATCTGGTAAAGACTCATCCGAGTAAATATTCATATTCGGGAGCCCTACATGGCTGGACCCAACCTTTCCTAGCTCAAATAACTCCCAAGTTAGTTGGCTTTGATATCGTAGGGGTTCAGAGGTATGGTTCTACGCGCATCATTCCGTGTGAACCCGGTATAATCGTAGGCATTTTAGACGCATTAAGCATTACTTAGCATATCCATCTTTAGGGTTTTTACAATACCCCCCCCCCCCTTAGGAACATTCATCCCCGAATGATACTTCATATAATGTAGCACAACATCAGCCATATAATAACATAACCACTATGCACAGTCAAGCAGTAGCAATAAAGAATGGAGAGATAAGGAAACTTCAACTTAAGAGTAGGAAGTCTAACCTCACACAACTATTGGGCAATCCTTGTATACTCTATCAGTTCTTCTATTTTCTCCTTAAGGTCTAATAACCACTATAGGATCATGCAAAACTTCAAGCAATAGTTCAAAAGTTAGAGCAAGCAAAGGAGTTACAAAGGAAAGCGTAGACCCTTGATCAAGCAAGAGCATAAACAGAAGTTGAGAATACTTTCAACATACCTGTGACCACATCAGCAGACTTCTCCTGCTCCTCTCTGCCATTTAGGGCATAGAACTTGTTCCTCTTAGAAGGCTCGGCTTTTGCTACACCCTATAGATTAGGCCTAGGCTGAGTATAACCTTCAACCTGACCCCTGTTTTGTGGGCAGTCCTTGACCATGAGCCCGTTCTTTCCGCAACTGAAGCAGGCATTAGTGCCCTGTCTGTAGTCTCCAATGTGATCACGGCCACACTTGGCACACTCCTTTCTGGGATGCTGCACATCTCCTCCATTGACCTTCTCGGGCTCGGAACTGCCTTCTCTAGGTGTTGCACTCCTCTGAAAAGTTATATTTCCCTGAACTCTGATGTACTTTTTTGAATCTGGGATTCTCATGGACGCCGAAGTTGTTCTGTTGCCACCAATTGCTAGGACCTACCTAATCAGAACTCTTAGGCTTCCAAGCATCACAGACACCCCTCTACTTCCAATGGTCCTCTACCTGTTGGACATGCACCATCAGCCTGGAGAGGTCCATGTTATCGTGGAGCATCGCAGCCCTACACTACTCCTCTAGATCTCCGGTGATTCGTGTGAGGAACCTGCTCATCTCATCCCTGCTGTTAGACACAAGAGAAGTGGCATACCTGGACAGTTTGACAAACTTTAGGGAATACTCCCTGACTGTTATAGATCCCTGCTTAAGGTTGATAAATTCCTCAACGTTGGCCTCCCTCATCTCCCTGGGGAAGAATCTCTCCAGGAAGGCTGTCTGAAACAGTTCCCATGTGACAGGAACTCCGCCCAATGCTCGGCTATCCTGCGAAATCTTGCACCAAGTCTGTGCAACATCCTTGAGCTGATAGGAAGCCAGCTCATCCTTCCCGTATCTGTGGCCGCCATGCCCACCAAAATCTTATGCACCTCATCCACAAACTCCTGGGGATCCTCTGAAGTCTTGGACCCTGTGAAAATAGGAGGATTCATCCTCGTGAAATCTCAAAGCCTGTCTACCATGCTACGTACCAGTGGTTCCTCCCTCTGAACATTTTGTCTGTTGGCCTGGGCCGTCATATCTTGGGCCTACATGGTGATGTCCTGATCCATCTGACCCGGAGCACTCTGCACCTGCGCATCAATCAACCTAGCTTGGTTAACTAAAATGGCCACTCGTTCAGCTGGAGCCTGGGGTGGAACTTGGTTACCCCCAGTAGCTGCTCCTTCTCTCCTCTGACCAACATTCCTCCTACTATTCATTTTCTGAAAACAATAACGAATAATGTTAGACACGCTCATCAAACCAAGAATTCAGACATTAGGAAAAGGCAAAAAAAGATCAGAATAAGAGAATTTTTCCTACGCATCATGCAGTCTCTAATTCACAATAGTAGTGCACTTCACTACCATGACCTAGAAACTACTCAATGTGGTTGACGTGAACTTATTATCCGAAGAAGTTAACCTAGTGCTTAATACCAACTTTGTCACGACCAGAGACTAGACCCCAGACGAGATCGGCGTCGTTGACCTATTAGAGGTCACAAACAAGCCTACAAACGTCATCGTTACTTCATCTAGGTTAATTCTAGCAGAAAATTTAAACTTTTTGTGATTTAACATTCATATCAGAAATTTAAACTCATAAATGTTCACAATCAACTATCTATTATTAAGATTATCAAATGAAAGAAATAGTTCCATACTGCATTAAGTATATACTTGCCAAAATGGCACCAATACAATGTTTGAAATAAGATGAGAAAGAAACGCTAGTGGAACATACTCCACTAACTCAAACCTATATATAAGCTACAATATAATGGGCAAGCGTCCTCAAAAGATTGAGGGCCTACCAAATCCAGATGCATGCTCCACGTCCGGATAGCTTCAGCGTCGACCTGTAAGCTCTAACGTCCACCTGTGCTTGCACCTAAAAATGTAGAGTTGTATGGGATAAGCACACACTTGTACTAAGTATGGGTATATGCAAGCACACACCAAGGACATGTTATCCTTAATACCAATTTCATCAGTCAATATGTTAAGCGAAGGATCTCCCATATAAAATATTTTTCACAGTAGGTGATGTTCAAAGAACTGGTTATGCTAAACATTTGCATACACTCATTTATCTATTTAACCATCATCTTTCTATCAACATTTATGTGTAACTGCCTAATTTTCTTTAAAACTAATTTTTATGTTATATTTTTTATTTCTATAACACTCTACTTATAAGATTGTTGAAATTCATTATACAAATATACTTTTTGTAAAAGTGTAACAACCCGAAAATGACTATGCTAAGTAATGTTTAACGTACCTAGAATGCCTAGATTAGATGGGGTTCACACAGCTTGATGTGCCTGGAACCAGACCTCATAAATCATGTACGAGCCAAGCCAACAAACTTGGTCAGTTAGTTGAGGTAGGAAAGGTTGGAACTAACCAAGTATGGCACCCGAATTGAAGAGATTCACCCGGATGAGTTTTCACCGGACTTAAAAGGGGTAATCTTAGGTTTGGAGGGTCTAGGGGCAAAATGGTATTTTCCAGGCTAGGGGTAGTATTGTAATTATCCTAAGTATTTATTTAATTAATTAATTAATTAATATAAAAAGGTGGGCAATTCGGGTAGGGTTGGCAGAATTTGACCCTTTTCACAAGTTAAGCTTCACCCGGGTTCGATCTTTGGTGGAAGCAATGTTAAATTGAATTGATTAATATTAACTATTTGATTTAATTAATTCAATGCTGATTCATTTCACCTAAACCTTAAAAAATCAGATTTTAAATTAATAAATAAAAAGGAGTCCTAGTTTGACTAAATTTTCAACCAAAACACCTACACTTAATCTCATCTCTTTCCACACTCATTCTCACGACTTTCTCCACTCTCTTCTCACGTTATTTATCTGAAAAAAGAACAAAAAAAATAAAAGTTCATCACTTGACAAAATTTCACACAAAAACACAAAAGAAAAACTAAACTAAAAATGAAAAGCGAAAGCATTTTTAAAACGGTTTGCGCGTGAGTTTTTTAGGAGAAGCATTTGTTTTTCATGGGAGTTGGCATCACTTTAGATCATAATTGAAAGGTGTTAAACGACGAAAAAAGGTATGGGTTTTCTTACTCTTGGTCCAGTTCCCAAGACACTAGGATTCAATCGATTCTAATACAAAAACTAGGATTGTTTCCCGTTACATCACTAGCTCCTCTTGATGTTTTTAGGTTGGTATGTCTGCTGGTAGATATTAGACGTGTAACGTTTTTTTGTGGTAATTATGTGAATGAATGTATGTTCGGAATTATGTGTGTAATGAAAGATGTTTTTTCCAAAAATATGTAGTCACAGATTGGATCATGAATTGCATTTTTTATTTCTTGTATTTTACGTGCAATCGCTTCTGTAAATCGTGATGTTCATAAGTGGTGTAATGTTTCTGAATTGAGTGCCAAATCTTGATCAAATGTAACCATGAAAATCCACCTACATATGTACTAAATGATCCACGAAATTTCATAAGAACTAACGTATAAATGATGCAAAAAGAGACAGGAAAAACTTGATCAAATTTCCAGCATTCTTGAAATTTGGTTCGGCCAAGTTACTTGAAATTTTTTTAGTTTTTTTTAAAAAAAATTAAAATGTATGAGGTCATTGGGGATTGAACCCAAGACCACACCGTATGGAAGCTATAAAAAATTCAATTAAAAAAATGAGGTAAGGGGGATTCGAAATGGGGTAAGGCTCAAGTTAAGAGTTAGGAGTAAAATGAAAAAAAAATAAAATGAGGTATGTGGGGATCGAACCCACAGCCTCTCGGATAGGTGAGGAAATTAGGAGAAAAACAAAAGGAAAGTAAATGAGGTTGTAAGGGATCGATCCCACATCCTCTCGGCCAAAAACAAAAAAGTCAAGGAGAGAAAAGTAAGAAAAGAAATGTAGGCATTGGGATTCGAACTTGGGTCCCCAAGCTTAAGTTTTAAATAAAAATTTAATACACGACTAAGTGTTGCTTAAGTGATTTGAAATCAGATTCCCTTGCCCAATTCCGTATTGATGCATAAGTCTTACGTGAATAAATACTTAATGAAAGATGCCTATAGGAATAGAAATCGAGACCTTTGTGTCATAATCCGAGTCTAGACCCCAGGAAAAACCGGCGTCGTTGACCTCTCGGAGGTCACAGACAAGCTTACATACGTCATTGTTACTTCATCTAGGTGAATTTCAGCGGAAAATTTTGAACTTTTTCTTACGTAACATTCATATAAGAAATTCTACTTAAACTCATAAACTTTCACAATCAACCATCTAATATTAAGATCAAAAAATGAAAGAAATAGTTCCATACTGAATTAAGTGTATACTTGCCAAAATGGCACCAATACAATGTCTGAAATAAGATGAGAAAGAAACGGTAATGGAACATACTCCACTAACTCAAACCTATATCTAAGCTAGAATATAATGGGCAAGTGTCCTCAAAAGCATGAGGGTCTACCAAATCCGGATGAATGCTCCACGTCCGGATAGCTTCAGCATCGACTTGTAATCTCTAATGTCTACCTATGCCTTTACCTAAAAATGTCGAGTTGTATGGGATTAGTACACACTTGTACTAAGTATGGTTATATTCAAGCACACACCAAGGACATGCATGATTAAGAAGATCTCTTTCCTATCTATATGAATTATGGAAAATCAAGTCAGTGGACTTCCCAATTTCGAATTAGGAAAGTCATGCCATGAGAGTAACATGCATCATCATACATACCATTTTGCAAACAACGTATAACATATTACACATATCATATCACATCGTTCATATCATTCTGTTATATGCCATGAGACCTTGGAATCATGGACATGACATTAGGAGTTCGCGAAATGAGGGCTCAACATATGGGACCTCAACTAGGGAACCTTTTTAACAAAAACAAAGTCTACTTCATTCATTCATAGGTACTTCATTTTCATTCTTTCATATACTACTGCAGCCACCACTCATACCTAGGATGTATTTAAGACTCTCATTGGGTTTGTTGTGCAATGACAAAGAATAACCTAGTGTTATTACTCAAGTCTAGCTCACCTATTGAACATCTATCCTAACACCTTTGGTATCGTTCATTTCATTATGTGCATTCATTGAGGCTGGCCTCATTCTTTCTTTGGGAACTTTAACCTTAACCGACATACATCATGTGAGCATCATGAAATTTAGTGTGTAATCCCCACAGGAAAAGAGGTGGAATCACCGACCAAAGTGAACCAAAACATGCTAGCGTATATAAGGAATTGAACACTGCTAGATCATATATTGGCAGTATAGGTTCAAAGACTAGGAGATATATGGAGACACATACCCGACATGCCAGACAGTCTCATCTCATGAGAGTTACGTGAACCTCCGCCCTTCCCAAAGGAAGGCAGCACCGCTCATTGCTAGCCTATCGGTGCTCAGTATAAAGTTTCATTACATTCAACTCATACATCATGGAAGCATACTTCTAGAATGACATCATAGCTCATTAGATTGTTTCTCATCTCATAATTAGTATTAAGTATGCATTAACTTCAATACTTTCATTAGAGTGTTCATTGAGTCTGGTCTCTTCATTAGCTTTGCACTCTGATAGGTGAGTACATTTTGGTAACGTTTACTTATGCTCATTTTAGACTGCTCTCATCTTTCACATTAGCCTCTTATCATATTGGCACCTCATTCATTAACTTTAAAACATTTTCTTTTCATAATTACTCACCCCTTCACGTGAATGTTCATTTCATCAAATGCAATTGTACTTGGCCATTTAGTGTGTTTCACACTATTACTTGACCCTTCTAAGGTTACATCATTTTATCACATGCATCTTAGGATCACTTTCTTTTAAACGTGTTCTAGACTTATGAGTCCACACATACAAGTCATGAGGCTTCATTCATAGTTTGTACAAGTGATTCATGTTTACCCAAAATTATGTGGTACAAGACTTATGCATCTTGTAGATATGCCAAGATATTGATTTCAATCTTCAGAGGCAGCATTCATTAAATATTTGTTTACGTATGACTTATGTGTCAATACGGAATTGGGTAAGGGAACCCGATTTTGAATCCCTTGAACAACACTTAATATTATTTTATACTTGATAATTTCATTTTTCAGATTTTGGAGACCCTAGTTCGATTCCCATCAACACCATAATATTTCTTTCTTGTTCTTGTCTCCTTTTTCATTTAAGGCAAGGAGGATATGGGTTCAATCCCCACAAGCTCATTATTTTTCTTTTAATTTATCTCTTAACTTTCTCACATATCCAAGAGGTTGTGGGTTCAATCCCCACTCTCCACATTTATTGTCTCCTTTCTTTTTCTCCTAACTCTCTCATCCATTCAAGAGGTTGTGGGTTCAATCCCCACTGTCCATATTTTATTTTCTCCTTTATTTTTCTCCTAACTCTCGCATCCATTCAAGATGTTGAGCGTTCAATCCCCACTGTCCACATTTTATTTTCTCCTTTATTTTTCACCTAACTCTCGCATCCATTCAAGATGTTGAGCGTTCAATTCCCACTCTCCACATTTTATTTTCTCCTTTATTTTTCTCTTAACTCTCTCATCCATTCATGACGTTGTGGGTTCAATCCCCACTCAACATATGGGACCTCAACTAGGGAGTCTTCTTTAACAAACACATAGTCTGTTTCATTCATTCATAGGTACGTTATTTTTTGATATACTAGTGCAGCCACCAGTCATATCTAGGATGTAGTTTAAGGCTCTCATCGTATTCGTTGTGTAATGACCAAGAATAACCTAGTGTTATTATTTAAGTCTAGCTCACCTCTTGATCATCCTATCCTAACACCTTTGGTATCGTTCATTTCATTATGTGCATTCCTTGAGGCTGGCCTCATTCTTTCTTTTGGAACTTTAACCTTAACCAACATAGATCATGTGAGCATCATGAAATCCAGTGTGTAATCCCCACACCGTAAAGAGATGGAATCACCGAGGAAAGTGAACCAAAAAATTCTAGCGTATATCGGGAATTAAATTCTGTCAGATCCCTATATTGGCAGTATAGGTTAAAAGACTAGGAGATATAAGGAAACCCATACCCGACATGTCAGACAGTCTCATCTCAGGAGAGTTACTTGAACCTCCTTTTTTTCCGAAGAAAGGCATTATCGCTCATAGCTAGCATATCGATGCTTAGAATAAAGTTCCATTACATTCAACTCATACATCATGGAAGTTGGCTTCTAGCATGAGGACATTGAAGCTCATTAGATTATTTCTCATCTCATGATTAGTATTAGGTATGCATTAACTTCAATACTTTCATTAAAGTGTTCATAGAGACTGGTCTCTTCATTAGCTTTACATTCTCATAGGTGAGTACATTTTGGTAACATTTACTTAGGCTCATTTGAGATTGCTCTCATCTTTCACATTAGCCTCTTATCATATTGTCACCTCATTCATTAACTTTAACACATATGCTTTTCATAACTACTCACTTTTTCACGTGAATGTTTATTTCATCATATGCCAATGTACTTGGACATTTAGAGTGTTTCACACTTTTACTTAACCCTTATAGGGTTACATCATTTTATCACAGACATCTTAGGCTCACTTAATTTTAAACGTATGCGAGACTTATGAGTCCACACATACAAGCCATGAGGATTCATTCATAGATTGTCTAAGTGATTCATGTTTACCCAAGATTATGTGGTACAAGACTTATGCTAGATATGCCAAAATATTGACTTCAATCTTTAAAGGCAGCATTCATCAAATATTTGTTTACGTATACGGAATATGGCATGGGAACCCGATTTCAAATCCCTTGAAAAACACTTAATCTTATTTTAAACTTGATAATTGCATTTTTCATATTTGGGTGACCCTAGTTCGATTTCCATCTACCCGATAATATTTGTTTCTTGTTCTCCTCTCCTTTTTTAGTTTTAAGGCAAGGAGGTTGTTGGTTAAATCCCCCACAAGCTCATTATATTTTTTTAAATTTATCTCTTAACTTTCTAACACATCCAAGAGGTTGTGGGTTCACTCCCCACTCTCCACATTTATTTTTTCCTTTTATTTTCTCTTAACTCTCTCATCCATTCCAGAGGTTGTGGGTTCAATCCCCACTCTCCACATTTTATTTTCTCCATTATTTTTCTCCTAGATCTCTCATGCATTCAAGAGGTTGTGGGTTCAATCCCCACTCTCAACATTTTATTTTCTCCTATATTTTTCTCCTTACTCTCTCATCCATTCAAGAGGTTGTGGGTTCAATCCCCACTCACCACATCTATTTTTCCTTTCATTTTTCTCATGACGTTTTATGTAATTTTCATTGGGTGAGGTCATGGGTTAAATCCCCAATGACCTCACATTTAAAAAAAATTAAAAACATAGATAATTTTCCTCATCTATGGCCGAGACTCCAAATTTCCAGCAAGTTGGAAATTTGGTCTCTTCCAATCCATTTTCCTCGCAATCTTTTGTTGATTTTTTTTTTGTATCTTTCATGTAATGATGACTTGGGTTCAATCGTTAGTGATCTCACTTATTTTACATTTATGTTTCATTGCATTTTGTACCACTTTGTTTGGCCGAACCCAACCTACCAAATGCTGGAAATTTTTACACTATTTTCTGCTTCTTTTTATCATCATTCATACGTTAATTATTAAGGCATTCCGTGGATCATTTGGTGCATCTTTAAGTGTAATCTTTTTATGATAATATTCAGCCAAGAATTACCATTAAATACAGCAACATTATACCACTTTTACACCTCATGATTTACATAAACATTCGCACATAAAATTCAACCAATCATTTTTAAGGATTAAAACCGAAAATCATGTCACGGCATACACATACATTTTTCACAAAATTTCGACATACATACTTCATCGTTCATACAATTCCGAACACATAATCATGAACACATTATCACGAAAATCACAACCTTATTAAGAAAACCCAACCTGATTTGAACGTTGTTCAACACTTGAACTTGGTGCCAAAAAATTATCCAAATTCACGTCCAATCCTGAAACTCACACCTTACTTGACTAGCGTATTACGTTTTGCTTAACGTTTGTGTTTTGACTGCAAGTTCTTCAAGTGTGAAGAACTTTTGTTTTCTGATCTTTTTCTCACGTTTGGCAGCCAGAACGAAAGTGTGAAATGAGAGAGAGATAGACGTGACGGAGAGAGAGATAAACGTGAAAGAGGTGAGTGGCTTATGATTAGGTGAAGTAGTTTAGACTTAGTCAACTATGACTCTTTCAAACTCTGAAAATCTGATTTAAATAGTTTAGTTAAATGACCATAATTCCCTTACAAAATCAGATTATAAACCTCAATTTAATCCACTTAAATGTTGCTTCCGTCGAGGTTCTAACCCGTGACGTCCCCATCGCAAAAATGGGTCCCTCCGTGTCGACCTGCGCAAAACCGCCCTATTAATTAATTAATTAATAATAAAAATCGGATATTCTTTTTTCTTAAAGCAACATTTAAAAATTAATTAATTAAATTAATTCAACAATACAAATAATCAAGTTAAATCATTGCTCCCACCTAGGTTCGAACTCGGGTGGAGCAAGATTTTGCTCACTGGCTAATTTCGACCCTTTCTACCCAAAATTCCCCTCCACCTTATTAATTAATTAATTAATTACATATTTAGGGTAATTACGATACTACCCTTAGGCTGGAAAAATATCAATTTACCCCTAGACCCTCCAAACATAAGATTTCCACTTTTTAATTCCAAGTAAAGACTCATCCGAGTAAATCTTCATATTCTCGAGCCCTACATTGTTGGACCCAAGCTTTCATAGCTCAAATAACTCCCCAAGTTAGTTGGCTTGGCTGTTGCAAGGGTTCAGAGATCTGGTTCTATGCGCATCAATCCGTGTGAACCCGGTCTAATCATAGGCATTCTAGAAACATTAAGCATTACTTAGCATATCCATTTTTAGGGTTGTTACACTTGGCATACCTACAAGATGAATAAGTCTTGTACCACATAATCTTGGTTAAGTATGAATCACTTAGACAAATTATGAACGACGCCTCATGGATTGTACGTATGGATTCATAAGTTCAGTGTACGTTTAAAAATAAGTGAACCTAAGATGTATGTGATGAAATGATGTGACCCTTGGAGGGTTAAGTAAGAATGTGAAACACACTAAAAGTCCAAGTGCATTGGCATATGATGAAATTAACATTCACGTAATAATGTGAGGAATTATGTTATACTATAATGCTAATGAAAATAGTGACAACATGACTATAAGCTAGTGCAGGTGAGACTAGCTGCATCTACACCTAAAAATCAATGTCACTAAATGAAATTTCTAAGAGATTATATTTAATCCTAAATGATGAATAATCAAAGAAAGAGTGTCTACATAAGGATAGGCTAGTACAAGTGAGACAAGATGTATCTAAGCCTAGAATCCATGTCCCTCAATGTAAATTCCAAGAGAGCATATGTATGTTATACGACGAACAAATAATGAAAGATGAGTAAAGATGAAATGAAAAGATATTAAGAAAGAACAAGGTTACACAACAATATGAGGCTAGTGCAAGTGAGACAAGCTTTACCTATGCCAATATAAGGTCACCAGAAGTACTCACCTAAGAGAGTATTGAATATAAAGAGACAACTCTCAATCACACTCTATATGTAAGTGTAAGGACAATTCACACTTAATACGTAAACAAGAGATGATAAATCATCTAATGATCTATGACTACCTCATGCTAGAAGCAAGCTTCGATGATGTATGAGTTGGATGTAAATAGGAACTTTAAACGGAGCACCAATAGGCTAGCTATGAGTGGTGATGCCTTCTTTAGGGAAAATCGGAGGTTCACGTAATTCCCATGAGATGAGACTATCCACTAAGGTGGGTATGGGTCTCTCTAAATCTTCTATTATTTGAACTATGTTGCCAACATAGGGAACTAGGCAGTGTTTTTCCACCTAAGCGAGATAGGGATGTTTTGGTTTCACCTTGGCCAGTGACTCCACCTCTTTTCAGTGTGGGGAAGACACCAGATTTCATGATGCTCACATGATCTATGTCTGTTAAAGTTGAAGTTCCTCAAAGTATGAAAGATAATGAAATGAATGATACCAAAGGTGGTTGGATAGGATAATAAAGAGGTGAACTAGACTCAAGTAATGACACTAGGTCATTCTTGGTCATTGCACAATGAACCCGATGAGAGTCTTAAACATCATCCTAGGTATAGTTGGTGTTCACACCGTCCTACGAACGAATGAAAATGAAGTACGTATGACTGAATGAAGTAGACTCTATGTTTGCTAAAGAAGGCTCCCTAGTTGAGGTCCCATATGTTGAGCCCTCATTTTGGGAAGTCCTAATGTTAAGTCCGTGATTCCAAGGTCTAAAGACATATGAACGAATGATCTGTAATATAAGTACGTGCTATATGAAATATGTTATGTGTTGTGTGCAATATAAAATGAATGATGATGCATTTGATACGCTCAAACTTACTTCTCAAATAAGAAGTAAAGCGGTCGTGTCAAGTAAATAACCCAACTAGTGAGGTTGGGATCGTTCCCACGAGGAAAATAGTTTAGACTTAACTTCAATCTATTATTACTTTTGATTAGTCAATTACTTCCTTGGAAAGCAAAAACAATAAAAGGGGGGTTTCTAGTTCTAAATGAGTGAAAATAACTAACGAAACTGAAAGAGACACTTAACAGCTTTGAATGTTGGATTTTAATCAATTGATCAAAGTAACTAGGGTTTATGTGTTCCCCAGAGGTTCATAACTTGATAATTCTAACTATAACAATTCTTTCCTGGTATCTTGCATGCAAAGTGATAAGTTATGTATTTCTAAATCCTTGGTCCGGCATCTAGAAAATCTCACTCCGCACCTTGGTCCGGCTACGTGTGTTGCTATCCTAACCCTTATCTTTACCTCATATTAAGCATCATATTCGATATTTTACTAAGTTATTACCTCGTACCAATCAATACTAGCCTATTAGATAGTATACACTTAATCTATGTTGATAATTCTTTTCCTATTATCTACCTCCTTGGTCCGGCAAGTAGCATTAAGGCGAGTTCTAACGTTGGCCATCCTTTAAAAAGACTTATAAGCGAATGAATTATTAATACATGCAAGACATTATTCTAGAATTGTTATTTTAGTTAGGTTCACCTCATTATTTGCCTATGGTTGCCACAACCCTAGTTATGGAGTTTAGTTACTCATGGCCATAAACACAATATTCAAATATATTAAATAAGAGTTCATGTACTTACTTCAATGAGAAAGAGTAAAATCCAAAAGTTTGCTTGATTAATCACCAAAAATCACTTGCAAGAATCTCAAAATCTAACACTAATACACAAAATCTAATAATATGATGTCTAACAATACGGAGTCTAACAATGGTCTAGAGTCTCACAATACCGAGTCTAACCTCCAAAATGAGGTTTTTTGAACTATTTATAAATAATAAAACCTAATTAAACAAGGACTCTATTTGCTGGAAATCTGCCAAAATGCGGCTGGGTCGACGGACCTCACAACGGATTGTCGTGATCACGACGGACCGTCATGGACTCCGTCGTCCCATACTTGGTGCAATTTCTTATGCTTCTGTCTTCACCACCCTCGACGGGCAAGTATGACGGACCGTCATAGGCACAACGGTCCGTCGAGGGTCTTCGTTTCAAAACACTTCAACTCT
>NC_028644.1:43242072-43242923 GCF_001406875.1 Solanum pennellii
ATTGGGCTACTAAGACTTCACCCTAGCACTCACTTTCCATTTACCCCACCCCCAACAAAAAAACATGCAATTGACCCCAATGCATAAAAATTAAAATACTAGAGTGGTAGGTGAAGCAAACCTGTGGCGCAAAGCGCCGTCGATCAGCAAGCTGGTGGGTCCGGTTCCCTGGAACCCACGTCCTCTGCAATTTGGACACCCTCAGTGTTGTCCTCAGCAACAACCGCACTATCAGTATTGCCTCCTGCTATCTCCACAGTTCGGGAGCTAGACGCCCCAGCCGCTAACTCTGATGCTCTCATCTGATGCGCCTCCTCCTCAGCAAGTGAGGCTCTGGGAGCACGTGCAGCACGGGAAGGAGTGGAAGTGCCTGGGGGCACATACTCGGGGTCACGCTCATCATCAGAGCCAATGACAATGTGGGCAGACGGGGCGACAGACTTCGATTGCCCGCGTGCATAGATTCGATCTTGCTTGGGTGCCACAGTAGATAGTACCTGTAAAGGATCAATATTAGTACGAGTGGTGGCAAACAAGACAAGCACAACCGCACAAGAAAAATTAAAATAAAATGACAATACTATAGTAACAGTGACACACGACGGGCCTGGTGACGGCTCGTCGTGACTATGACGGACCGTCATGGGGTCCGTCTTGTCTTACTTCGATTATGTATATATGGAGAACCCTGAAGGAGAGTCTCTTACTAGTATGACGGTATGTGCAGGACGGACCGTCATAGGTACGACGGTCCGTTGTGGGTATCCGTCAGAGGACACTTGAGAGAAATGTGGAGACCCCTAGGAGAGGGGTCTCTGACCGTCATGACGGTCATGCAGGACGGATCGTCG
>NC_028644.1:43242975-43315057 GCF_001406875.1 Solanum pennellii
GGGTCTCTGACAACCAGAACGGTTGTGCAGGACAGACCGTCGTAAGTACGACGGTCCGTCGCATGTGTCCGTTGAAAGACACTTTAGAAAAATATGAGAGACCCTTAGGAATAGGGTCTCTGACAACCAGAACGGTTGTGCAGGACGGACCGTCGACAAGATGACGGTCCGTCGCGTGTGCCCTAGTTTGAACATAACAGAAAGACGTACCTGGTACGACGGATTCATGCGACGGTCCGTCGCAGAAGCAACGATCCGTCGCTGTATCCGTCAGGACTGCTGCAGAGTAATTTTCTTGCAAATTTAAAACTTCATTAGTAAAAAAAATGCTACCATTACTAAAAAGAAGAACTATAAGCATTGGGTTGCCTCCCAACAAGCGCCTGATTTAGTGTCGCGGCACGACTGAGGATACTTGATTACTCAGACTTCATCAAGATGGTATGCCTCTTCCTCTCCGTGTATTTGGCATACAAGGAAGGTGGTTCTTCATAAATCAAAAACAATAAAACAAAGTAAAATCAAGAAAATATCAACTAAACTATAGTAATAAGTTTAAGTTAATCTAAAAGCTATAATCCCCGGCAACGGCGCCAAAATTTGATACGCTCAAACTTACTTCTCAAATAAGAAGTAAAGCGGTCGTGTCAAGTAAATAACCCAACTAGTGAGGTTGGGATCGTTCCCACGAGGAAAATAGTTTGGACTTAACTTCAATCTATTATTACTTTTGTTTAGTCAATTACTTCCTTGGAAAGCAAAAACAATAAAAGGGGGGTTTCTAGTTCTAAGTGAGTGAAAATAACTAACGAAATTGAAAGAGACACTTAACAGCTTTGAATGTTGGATTTTAATCAATTAATCAAAGTAACTAGGGTTTACGTGTTCCCCACAGGTTCATAACTTGATAATTCTAACTATAACAATTCTTTCCTAGTATCTTGCATGCAAAGTGATAAGTTATGTATTTCTAAATCCTTGGTCCGGCATCTAGAAAATCTCACTCCGCACCTTGGTCCGGCTACGTGTGTTGCTATCCTAACCCTTATCTTTACCTCATATTAAGCATCGTATTCGATATTTGACTAAGTTATTACCTCGTACCAATCAATACTAGCCTATTAGATAGTATACACTAAATCTATGTTGATAATTCTTTTCCTATTATCTACCTCCTTGGTCCGGCAAGTAGCATTAAGGCGAGTTCTAACGTTGGCCATCCGTTAAAAAGTCTTCTAAGCGAAAGAATTATTAATACATGCAAGACACTATTCTAGAATTGTTATTTTAGTTAGGTTCACCTCATTATTTGCCTATGGTTCCCACAACCCTAGTTATGGAGTTTAGTTACTCATGGCCATAAACACAATATTCAAATATATTAAATAAGAGTTCATGTACTTACTTCAATGAGAAAGAGTAAAATCCAAAAGTTTGCTTGATTAATCACCAAAAATCACTTGCAAGAATCTCAAAATCTAACACTAATACACAAAATCTAATAATATGATGTCTAACAATACGGAGTCTAACAATGGTCTAGAGTCTCACAATACCGAGTCTAACCTCAAAAACGTGGTTTTTCGAACTATTTATAAAAAATAAAACCTAATTAAACAAGGACTCTATTTGCTGGAAATCTGCCAAAACGCGGCTAGGTCGACGGACCTCACGACGGATCGTCATGGTCACGACGGACCGTCATGGACTCCGTCGTCCCATACTTGGTGCAATTTCTTCTGCTGCTCTCTTCACCACCCTCGACGGCAAGTATGACGGACCGTCATAGGCACAACGGTCCGTCGAGGGTCTTCGTTTCAAAACACTTCAACTCTTGGAATCTGGGTACTGGGATTACTTCTCTCAACTCCATGACGAACTGCAGGACGGACCGTCATAGCCACGACGGACCGTTACAAGCTTCGTAACCCCACACTTGGTCAGACTTCCCCATCTTCCTTCAGCAGCTGCACTACGCTGCCACCTACGGCCGTCTCAAGCACGACGGACAGTCATAAGCTCCGTAGGTCGTCTATTCTGCATTTCTTCGCTCAAAATCTCCGCATTCAACTTTGGACAGATTTCCTGCAAAATAAATAGAAACTTATATAAAAATTAGCACAAAAAGGCTTTTGGACACACTAAACTTAAGGAAAAAGTATTAATAATACCGTGAAACCATGGTATATCAGTTACTCTCATAGCATGACTTTCCTAATCTGATTTGCCAAGTACAACTGACTTGGCTTTCCATAATTCATATCTTTAGGAGAGATCTCTTCTTAATCATGCATGTACTTGGTGTTTACTTGCATACACCCATACTTAGTACAAGTGTATATTAATCCCATACACTATACTATTTTAGGTGCAGGTTCAGGAGGGTGTTGAAGACATTCATTGCAGTTGTTCGGACACCAGAGCTTTTCAACCGGACTTGGTAGGTCATCATGCATTCGAGGATGCCTGCCGTTATGTTTTGAGCTTAGTAATAGGTTTAGGCTAGTGGAGTATGTTACACTAGTATTTCTTTCTTATTTTGTTCAGGCTTATGTAAAGGTGCAATTTTGGCAATTCTTACTTACGCTATAATACTATTTATTTCAAGATTGTATAATCCTTTATTAGATGGTTGATACACATGAGTAATGAACTCTTTATATGAGTATGCATGCTATAACTATGAAGTCTATGTACACTTAAAACAAAACAAAAAGTTTCATATTTTCCACTAAAATTAACCGAACGAATGTAATGACGACGTAAGTAGGCTTGTCTGTGACCTTTGAAAGGTCAACGATGCCGGTTGCGGCTAGGGTCTAGAACCCGGTCATGACAAAAGGTACATCTCTATGATACCTTACTCAAATATTTATTGAGTAACAATGTGTTGTAAAAGATATATTACGTGTAAAGATAAAATATTGCAATATTTATTATCATTGTCATTATTGTCATGCACATATCTATTTTCAAGTATTGATATTTATGAAAAAATTATACTCAAATCGTGCTCATCATTTATAGTATTAACCTCAAGAGGAGAGATTGTTCGTGACCTATGTTATATCGATATTATTTTTATATTTTGTTGGTTAAGTTTATTTACAAAATTGAGTAAAGTGAAAAGCTATAGTACTAAAGAAATTTACTTTCTCGTCATATTTAAATTGTTAATGTATTTTTAAATGTTTCAATGACATCTAGTCATTTTAATCTTACAAATTAATTAACTCTATAACTAAAATTATTAATCATTTAATAGCACTTGAGATAAGATCCACAAGATGATGAAAAGAGTGAAAAAAAATATATTCAAATCACCAACCTATTATTTAAGCATCTCACCTTGAGATAAGATTCAGAAGTAGAGCACAAGAAGTACAATCCACTAAATTAGAGAACACAATTGCAGAGGCATTTTCATCAGCTAAAACAAGTGTATGAAGAAGAATTTCAAGAAAATATAGAACACTAAATCTTATTTTTACGATAAGAAAGGAAGTAACATGTTGAATTCAATATTGATCAATAACATGAGGAGGTGGAACTTGGTTTATTTCCTAAGAGGGAACATCTTTCCGGTGGTAATGGAATAAAGCAATGAAGAAAAAGAGGTTGATATAGAAAACCCTATAATTAAGGAAGTAATCAAAGGGATTACATTCCGGCCGGGATCGGAAGTTGGTTTTGTCTGTTAGGTTGTTTTGTTATGTCTTATTAAATTTTTGTGATAAGCCCAAATGAGTTATGTATCAGTGTTTGAATTTATCTATTTTTACACATACAAAATTTAAGAAGCATTATCACACATAAGTTTTGATTGGCTTAAATGATATATTTTCGTTTTTATAGTTTAAAAACATATTATTCCTGAATATCAAATACACTTGTTCCACACAATTGATAGAGAAATCTCCAAACTCTTAATTGTTCCTCTTTTGGTCATAGTATGTGAGTTGTGTGTGTGTGTGTGTGTGTGTGTGTGTGTGTGTGTATAGATATATATATGTGTGTGTATGTATGTGTGTGTGTGTGTGTGTGTGTGTGCGTGTGTATATATATGTCTGTATATATATATATATAGGGAGAGAGAGACTAATGTTCAAATAAATAAAACATATTCTTTCTCTAGATTGAGATAATTGCTAAAACTATCCTCTTAAAAGAGGTAATTGCTCAAAAATATCGCTCAAATCAAAAACTCATTTAGAAATCAACGTTTCTCTTTTCTCAATGTAACAAAATGATACATTTAGGAGTGCTCAGTTCCTTTAGACTTCAATAAAAAATTCTCTTAAAACAATACTTTAAATCTGCTTTACTTTCTCAGAAAAAAGGTTTAAAACAACTGTTTATTATGACATGATTATTAATGAGTGAGGAAGTTGTATTGCGTAAACATAAATTGCATATATAGATGTCATATTACTCACACATTGATTGGATACTCGAGTGTCATACTAATCATGAATCATATTTCTCTTATAACTGTAAAAAAATAGTGTCTGGAACCATTTGTTCTCCCTTAACCTCTTCTCAAAAGATACTTTAATATAATATTGCTCAAATCTTGTTAAAACTCTTTCTCAAAACTCATATTTGTTTTCCCATGAAATCAGTTTGATACGAAAAAAGTTTTCTTTAAAAGATTCTAACATTATAACTCAAAATAGGATTCATGGTAAAAGAAATATACATTAACAACTCAAGGATCTCAATGTAAAATAAGAAATATAAAAACTCATGATCAAGGATGTAAAATAAAGAATCAATAACATAACTCATATCAAGAGTTCTAAAACTAAGGTTATAACCGTATATTAAAAACTAAATTGAGATGTACGACATTAGGAAGAACCAAGTACATCAATATGAATAGTCTTAGATACCTATATATGGTGAATTCTGAAGAAAAACTCTGGACAATGAACCCTAGCATTGATGTTTCTTAAAGTTCCTAAGCGTAGATTGATTTTTAGAATGAGAGTGTTTTGGGATGCGTAAAAGACAAAATACCCCTCCTAAAAGATGAAAAGAAGAGAAAACTTCAATAATTCTAATGTGATGTGCACGGTTACGCAACTGAATCTTACACGGTTGACGTACACTTCGCACACCGGTTCACGCATACTACATAGTGGCTAGAAAAATGGGTATAACTTTTAACACAACTTAGATTGACGAATGGTCAAAACTAGTTGAAAGAAGACTTAAAGACCTTTGATATAGTTGGTATTAAAATAAAAAACTCATCATTCGTAAGAGGAGTGATTGATTGAAGTGTGTCCTTGAATTAACTTACAAGAAAAAACTTAATAACTAGAGAACCTCTCAACTCGACTTTGTGCTAAAGGTTCATTATGACCTTAAATCACGTCCAAAGCACTTATCATACTTAGGAATGGAACTTAACATATATGAACTAGTACTGTATCACCCAACCAAGTTGATACACTTCGACAACCAATTTGTACTCTTTGAGTAGAATTTTTGGGGTGTTACAACTTACTTCCTTGATCCTTTAACTAGAAATATTTGCGACCCTGTTTACTTCCTAAAGTTGTGCTGTTTGAAGGTCCTCTATTAAACAAAAAATATTTCTATTGGTTTTAGGTCATTCTGTAGTACGATTCATAACATACAACTCACTAATAATGCAGATTTGGTATTTGTACTCTTCAAAATATCCTAAAATCACCTAATCCTCCTCTACCTAGGTTACCGAAGTTTAATCCATTTGTATTTAACATATAGTCCTCATTTATTCAAAGAGACAAACAAAATATCCCAAATACAATGGGTCATTTTGTTGAGCGTATAATGATAATGCTAAAAAGTATTTAAGTAATGCTTGTATTAGCAAAGCATGAATTATTTATGCATAGATTATCCTATTGCATTGTTTGGTTTGATGTATTGACTATAGCATGTGTTGCATTAAAAAATTATTTACCAAGATACCCTAAATGTTTATGGGGGAAAACATGTAAAAAGGGTTTTTAGGAACAATTGGGTCTTCTATTACGTTAACTTGTGCACTAAACCATTGCATTTCTAATGTAATCCCTTAGAACATAATAGACCTGAATAACAGAATTTTTGGTTAACCACGGAAGGGTTCACGGACCATGAGAGGAACCACAATTTGTCGACCTGCTCGTGGTTCAAACCCACCCATAAGTGGTGCTCTATAATGCCCCTAGGGGATATAGACCCCCACATAATTCATTTTATGGGTTGTGGAAACGAGGAATAACTACAACAGATCAGGCATCAAATGATGGACCGCGTCACAGGTCGTGGTCTCGATGACGAGTCGTTGATGGGTTTGTTGTCTTGACTTCGTAGACACCTAGAAGCATAAAAAGGACCAAGTTCTCTTTCACGGCTCATGAAGTGTACCGTGGATGGGGGTTCCAAGAACCAGTAGACTCTAGCCATCATCCACGACCCAGTTAACGAGCCATGCTCTTTTTGATGGTCTGTTAGTGGCTCTGTGGTCAGTCCTATCCAACATTTAAGTCATGTTCATTTTGATCTTTTCCCCTATGAATTGAGCATCTAAACAATGTCATTTTAATCAGTTTAACCCTAATAATCTAGTAAGGACCTACCCAAAACCTTTATTCACCTAAAATCATTAAAACTTACAGCACAAAGACAAGAAAGAGGCACCAATTTTCCAAGAATAGTCAGAATGTTCGCTTCAAGTTTTAGCCCCAAAATAGAAGGATTTCTCGTATATTTTGGCACCAGGTATGTGGGATTTTACTAGTGGGTTCCTTTCATCCACTAGGTACTTAGGAATCAATCAGTTCCTTTTTTCTACATATCTTGTTTAGACTTTGGATTTTTAAAATCTTGGAGAATTATTATGATTTCAATTGTTAAAGTATCCATAACGTAATGACTCTAAAATGGAATAGAAAGAACTAGAGCCTCGTACCTTTGTTTGATGTGGTAACTTGATTAAAATGATGAGAAATGAGTTTCTGAGTTTAGTTTCAAGTGCTTTGAGGTCAAACATCAAGGAATTATCATGACGTCCGGAAACTAGTCCTGTGAGCTAGTCTATTGCAATGTCTTGTTGTTGAAGTTTTGTGTATCTTTTGAAGGTTTAAAATTAAGGTGAATGGTTCCTACACTTAGATCATTGATTCTAGGGTTTAAACATCTGGGTAGGAATCCCCAATGACCACCTAAGGGCTCCTTGAGGAGGAACCCATCATTGGCCATGAAGATGCCAAGGCAACATGATCTAAGACCCCAAACCAAGGCCTGTAGATGTATCTATGGATAATCATTCTTAGGCAAGGATAAATCCTTCAAGGTGCTATAATATTTTAGTCTCTGACCATAACTTCGAACCTAATCAATGTTCAGTAGACTAATCCACGGTCGAGGGTTGGTGGACTTGTTTGGTATTGATTTGCTAGTAGAAGCACGGTTAAGGTGGTAGTGAATTGGTAAATTCACCCCAAGTTTTTTTAGTGTATGAACGGATATTTTAGGTTTTTGTAGTTATTTAAATATTATTACAACATTTTAAAGGCATTTTTTTATTTTATTAATTCGAAACCCCAAAAGTTAGAACACGTCTTCCCCAAAAACTCTCTCTCGAGGAAAACTCCATTAGAGTTTAAGTACTCAAGGTTCCAAGGTCAATTTCTTCAATGTATCCAAGTTATTTTTCATATATTATAATATAATAAGGTATGGTGAACCTATACCCTTGATTAATCTTCCATTCAAGGAGCTAAACCAAAATAGATTTAGAATATTTTTTAAGTGTCAAAATCCTAATTTCTAATCTAAGCATGGAGTCATTGGTAAAAAATTTATATGAAATTTATATTTGATGAATTTATATTTTATTGGTGATTTTATTTTGATTTTATACAGAATTCCTTCAAGAACCCATGTCTTCCTCTCAACCCCTAAATTGAATGGAAATTGTATGATTATGAATGTATATTGAATATCATGCGAGAATATGAACTTAGTATATGGATCCATGTCATTAATTATGTCTTGTGATGGAGAAGTATTTTGTATTGAGGTATTGATGTATTGGTGTGTTGGTGAGTTTTGATCTAAAGCCTTGAAGGTATATTGTGATCAATCTCTTGTTGAATTGCTCATACTGATGATGGAATTATTTATGGATATATGTCACTTTTATTCTTCATTGTATTATCTTGGAAATAAGATTTGAGACCTATTTCTTATCGAGTTAGAATTGTGAGACATTGATGTGTGATCCACTTATGGTGGAGGTGGTTACTTGATAACTATATGAATATGAATCTAGTAGAATTAAGGTGATGATGTCTTGAAGTATTCTTACATGTGATTCCAATGATTGAACGATGATGTTGTATAGAATGTTAATGTGTTTTGATTGAAAGAATACTCTCACTACATTATCTTGACTTGGTAGGCTTACGCATCCTATTCTTGTATAAATGAATGTAAAAGCATATGTGTCTTGAATTGCTACTAGTGATGATGAGTTACATGATTATGAGCATTTCAATGATTATTTGGATATAATGTTTATTGATGAATGGGTGAATAATATTTACGTAGAAGAATCTTTGGGAGGTTTAATTAAAGATGTTTGGTTATATCAAAAAAGTGTTCAATTTGATATTAATTTTATATTGTCTTTGTCATGACCATTGTAGAACTTTATTGAAAAAACTAAATTGAAGTTGCATGTATTATTTGCAATGGCATCAGATAAGGAGTTTGTTGTGTTTATATATGTATGAGAATTTTCTATCTGAAAGAAGAGGTTCACATTCTTTATAAGGGTGTATTTATACATGCTCGTATTATATGGGTTAAGTGGACACATTCTTCATAAGGGTGTTTTGAATTAATGACGAATTGGGTTAGTTTGACTTCAAATAAACTTATATAGTACCCTTAAAAATACAAAGAAGACCTCACTTTAATTGGGCTTGAAGAGGAAAGACTTAAAAGACCCTTATTTAGTGAACCCCACCCAGATACCATTCCACTCCACGAGTTGTGGTGAGGACCACTATCTATGGTCCTACCTTCGAAGTGTGAGGGTAGTGACTTAGAAAGTGGTGCCTTAGGATCAGAATCCCAAGGCATTACCATAAGGGGATCCACGAGGCGTGGTAAATATCACAAGCCGTGTTTCCTCTCGGGATCCTTGAGGCAGTGCCCTTTCCACTTGGGACCCTTAGATCAACTCCTAAGTCCACTCCACGAGGCCTCCCACGAGCCATGGTGATGGCTGGGAAAGTTGAGGCACTAGCTAAGATTTTTGGTTGACATCATGCCATGGACAAGGCAAGGCCACGAGAACGTTTCCCGAGCCGTAGTGAGGACCATGGTAGATGTCCTACTCGTGAAGGGTGAGGCAGTATGCTCAAGCTATGGGTAGCCTTGGCCTTAGTCCTTGGACTGGACCCTTTGCCTCGAAACTTTCCTCTTGGCCTTGATTCCGTTAACCCTCATTCATGACATTTACCCTCATGTTTAGGATCTAATTTACCCTATCATTTTATGGAGTGTTACAAGTAATCTAAAGATGAGATCCAACATGATAAGTGTGTATTATGTCTAATGTAGTTCTTAGTGTGGGTGAGATTATGCGGTCTTACCCATGCATTGCACAAGTATGACTTGAAGTTACGTATGAAGTGTTTTCTTATGAGATGAACGACTAAAGGTTTTTGATGCTTATATGATGCCTATGTTGGACATTATTCTTGTGAGTATGTTGTCGTCTCTTATGCTTATAACTTATATTTCATAAAGTGTCACTTATGATTATGATATATGGCGTATGCTGACAAATTCTTACATTATGCTCTTATGATGTTACACTATCCATCATATTCAGTACTTTTTTACTAAAACATACTCTTGCATACATTCTCATCAAATGTGGGTCCGCTGATTTTGATTTCCAATTTTGTTGCTAGGTTTCTAGAACAACAAAGAGTTGAAGATTTTGTCAGTCCTCATAGCATCGAGTATTTGATCAAATATCCTCTTTGTCTTGTATTCTCATATCTTGTGACTATTGTATGGGTTGTGTCCCAAGAGTTAATCAATGTTTTTTAGATGGTTTGAGACAAGTGTAACCACTTTCCTTTTATAAAGAATTTGATTGTATGGAAGATGTTATAAAATTTCCGCACTTTCCTATTATCTTATGTTATGATATGCTAAGTGGCTTACATTGAGCCCTTCGGAATCGTATGTGTCATTTAACATCAAGAGTGTACCTCTGGGTCCTGACGAACTTGTTATTCAAAGTACAAGGTTAAGAATGGTTCTAGGATGTCGCAAACTATGTGTATGGGTGGCAACGGAACCCGAACTGGGACTACCGTCAAGGACAGACCACAACCGGAATAGAACTGGAGCAGAACCGGGTACCACAAGCCGATACTTTACCACAATCACGACGGATCGGTACCAGTAGTTTCAAATCTTTGAAGTAGTACCCATCCCGGTTCTCTAACGAATCAAGACCAGACTGGTTTAGCTGGACTCCAAAGACTACTTTTTTAAAAAAAAATTATTAAAAAATAATTAGTCATTAAAATTAAAAACAGGATAATTTTTTTAAGAATTAATTATTACTCAAATAATATTACAACTTTTATAATTCTGATGGATAAGGTAGACCTAAGGTCAAACAAAGGTATTTCGGTCAAGGTTCTCCCAATACCCCTAGATTTAACCAAGATAAAGGTAGAGGGTATCCATTAACTTAGTCTACTTGCTCCATGTGTGGGAGCTATCACCAGTGTAAGTACCTAGCCGATATGTAGGGTTGTTATGGTTGTGGAAAGAATGGGCATAAAATGAGACATTGTCCCGTGCTTAAGGTTAAGGTAAGTGAGGATAAGTAAATTACAACAAGTAGCTTAGATGGGGAGCGTCAAAAGAAGAATAAGTTCTATTCTTTTAAAGCTAGAAAAGATCAAGACTAATCTCTGAATGTTGCTATCCGCATGTAACATATGCTTTACTAGATTTTGGTATTGTTTTGTCTGTTTTGACTTTAGATGTTAGACTTTGATGTTGTCTTAAGTGTGAGTGGTCTATGTTATTGTTATGTGTTGTTGATAGTAAAGTGATACTTCACCATTTTGAGCTTTCGGTATGTTGATGAAAGATTTAATGATAACTTGATCCAACCTTAGGATTAAAAGTGAAAGTGCTTAGAATGTTCACCTTGGCTTACTCCCAAGGGGGAGATGGTGTGCCTATATAGCAAGGTAATTGCGTGTTGTGAGTGGGCATAGTATAAATGACTTACGGACATTTTTTATCCTCATAGTAAAGTTGCCTATAGGCAGAGATGAATTGATGAACATGCCTTATTTTGGAGTGGAATAATTCATTCAAGAATAAATTTTTTTGAGTGTAAATTCCATATGATATCCATGAATGTATGTTGAGAATGTTCTATCTAGGAGATGGTAGTTCCTCCTTGAATATGACTAGACGTACAATTTCATGTACTTTGGGGTTGTTAGATGAAGTTTCTAGTTCCTTGTGTTGCATTGGGTATGTTTGTCTTGGATTTGAAGATTTCCTCCCTTGTTTATGTGCATTTTAGATGTGTTGAATGCATGATAGGCTGATATTCTAGAGTCGTTTCCTTTAAGAGGTTCTTAGAATCATCATTTGAGGATGAATATTCTCAATGGGAAGATTGTAACACTTGAAAGCTTGTAGGCTAAGCTAGAGCTTTACATGAGGGTTCTAGAACATGATGTGGGGGATAAAGTCATGAATCTATATTCCCATACTTATATCAAAGGGTTTTGAGTTAGAACGTACATGTATAACTCCCCAACGACCAACCAAGGGTCCTTGAGAAATCCCTAGTAGTGCCCTAGAATCTGCCCCAAGGTAGTGCACCCACGAGGGAACCTACGTCCCGTAGAGGGGTCCATGCCTCGTGTGTCAATATCTTAAAAATTGAGCCACGAAACCCACCCACGGTTGACCTGCACGGATCATGGTTTAACCTATGACCCGTTATCACGGTCTATTGGGTTGAGGCACTGTGGTCATTAAGTCAGTTAAGTTAGGTGTCACGACTGGAATCTATACCTAGAGGAGACCGGCGTCGTTAACCTCTCAGAGGTCGCAGATAAGCCTACTTACGTCATTCTTACTTTACATAGGTTAATTTTGGAATAAAATTAGAAACTTTTGTTTCTTAACATACTTATAAAAACATTCTCATTAATACGCAATTATTTACCATCAACCATCTAACATTAAGAGACAATCAACTGAAAGAAATAGTTTAATTCTTATTAAGTGTATAATTGCCATAATGGCACCAATACATAGTCTGAATAAAAACATTGAAACAAACGCTAGTGGAACATGCTCCACTAGCTCAACTCTAAAACTAAACAAGAATATAAAATAGCAACATCCTCGAAAGCATGAGGACCTATCAAAACCGGATGAATGTTGAACGTCCGGATAACTGCAGCGATGATCCTATAGCTCTATCATCCACCTGTGCCTGCACCTAAAATAGTAGAGTTTGTATAGGGTTAGTACACACATGTACTAAGTATGGGTATATGCAAGCACACACCAAGGACATGTATGAAAAAGAATAGGTCTTTCCTAACAACATTATTTATGGAAGTCAAGTCAGCGGACTTGCCAAATCGAGATTAGGAAAGTTTCCAAATTTGGATTAGGAAAGTCAATGAGCTTTCCATATTTGAATTATGAAAGTGAGTGAGCTTTCCATATTTTGAATAGGAAAGTTATGCCATGAGAATAACATACATCATCATACTTTTCACAGTTGCACACAGCACATAACATTTACACATAGCACATATTTTATAGCATACACCACATTTTGCATGTAGCACATAACTTCTTTAATATCATTCATTCATATGTCATGAGACCTTGGAATAATGGACTTAACATCAAGACATCCCAAAAATGCAGGCTCAATAGATGGGACCTCAACTAGGGAGTCTTCATTAGCAAACAGAGAGTCTGCTTCGTTCATTCATACGTACTCCATTTCGTTTCATTCATAGGCCAGTGTAAGCACCACCTACACCTAGGATGTAGTTTAAGACTTTCATTAGGTTCGTTTTGTAATGACAAAGAATGACCTAATGTCATTACGTGAATCTAACTCACCTTTTAGTATCGTATCCTAACACATTTGGTACCATTCATTTCATTATGTGCATCATTTGAGGCTGGCCTCATTCATTCATTGGGAAATTTAAATTTAACCGACATAGATCATTAAAGCATGATGAAATCCAGTGTCTCCCCCACACAAAAAAGAGGTGGAATCACCGGAAAAAGTGACCCATAACATACTAGCGTACATGGGAATTTAACCCCGCAAGATCCCTATATTGGCTGTATAGGTTCGAATACTAGGAGATATACAGAGACCCATACCCGACAAGCCGGACAGTCTCATCTCATGAGAGTTACGTGAACCTCCTCAATTCCCTAAATACGGAATCACTGCTCATAGCTAGCCTATCGGTGCTCAGTATAAAGTTCCATTACATTCATATCATGTGTCATAGAAGATGGCTTCTAGTATGAGGACATCATAGCTCATTAGATGATTTCTCATCTCATCATTAGTATTGAGCGTGTTAAGCTCAATACTTTCATTAGAGTGTTCATAGAGATTGGTCTCTTCATTATCTTACACTCTCATAGGTGAGTACATTTTGGTAACATTTACTTAGGCTCATTTGAGATTGCTCTCGTCATTTACATTAGCCTCATATCATGTTGTCACCATATTCATTATCATTAGCACCTTTTCTTTTCATAGTTACTCACCTCTTAATACGTGAATGTTTATTTCGTCATATGCCAATGCACTTGGCCATTCAGTGTGTTTCACACCCTTACCTAACCCTTCTAGGGTTTCATCATTTCATTGTTCATTTCCTCATTTCATTGTTCATCTCATCTTATGCCAATGAACTTGGTCATTTACTGTATCTTACACTCACACTTAACCCTTCTAGGGTTCATCATTTCATTACATACATCTTAGGTTCACTTACTTTTGAACGTATGCTAGACTTATGAGTCTATACACACAAGCCATGAGGCTTTACTCATAGTTCGTTAAATGATTCATACATTCCTAAGATTATGTAGTACAAGACTTATGTACTTTGTATATATGACAGGATCTTGATTTTGATCTACGTAGGTGGCATTATTCTTGGATATTTTGTTCATGTATGACTTATGATCAATACGGATGTTTGGGCAAGGAAACCCAAGTTCGAATCACTTGGATAACATTTAAATTTTTCATTGATTTTATTTTTAATCTACATGATATTGGGAATCTAGATTGAACCCCATCATTAATATTGTATCTTTAGTTATCTACTTGGTTTTCCTCTTAGGTTGGTCGAAGGCTAGTGGGTTCGAACCCCCACAGCCCCTTTTTATTTTTCATTATCATCTTGTTGCCCAAGTTATCCTTAACCAAGAGGTTGTGGGATTAAACCCCCACAGACTCTTTTATTCATTCTTTATTTTTGCTGGGAATTGGGAGGTTGTGGGTTCGAACACCCACAGCCTCCTTAATTAAATTTTAATTTCGCTTGGGGCTATGAGGTTGTGGGTTCGAACCCCCACAACCTCCTATATTTATTTTTAATTAAAAATTCACTAAGTTAGACTTGTGGTAGTGAGGTTAGGGGATCGAACCCCCACATCCTCACTTTATTTCTTTAATTAATTTTGCCTTCTCCTTTCCAGCCTTGAGGTCATGGGTTCGATTCCAATGCCTCCCATTCTCTTTTCTTTAATTTCTCTTCTTCAATCGCTGCCTGGAGGTCGTGGGTTCGATTCCCACGCCTCCCATTTATTTTAATTCTTTTTCTCTTCTTCCTAAACTAGCAGACCCAATTTCGATTCCCCTAGCCCCCTTTTATGTTTCTTTTTTCGTGAATTCCAGTAACCATAGGGTGAGGTAACAGGTTCGAATCCTGGTGGCCTCACCTCTTTAAAATATATTGAAGTTCCAGATTTACAACCTTCTTTTTGAACGAAATTAAGGTACACCAAGCCAGAAATTTGTTCATTATTTTTAGCTTCCTTTCATCGACCTTTTCATGTTAGTTCTTACGGCGTATTCATATACCATTTTAATCTTTAGGTGCATCTTTCATGAGTTTATTTGGCTAAACTATTGTCGCTATATCAGCAACATTTCCTTGAATGAACATCACAATTTTTCATGGATTTATGTACATAAAACAACAACTACAACTTTATAAAATTTTGAGCATCAAGCCGAGACCCTTGCCACATACTTGCACACACTTGCACATAACTTCGAACACACATTGATTGTCATTTTCATGATTTCACGTACATAAACATATTCATTCAAGACAAAAACATCACACATACCTAAATCTACCAGCAAACATACCGAACCTACGAATTATTGGGAGCTAGTGACAGGGACATGGAACGGGGAAAACAATACTAGTTTTCAGATTGAATGACTGAATCTTAAGGGGTCTATTGGGAAAGGTACAAAGAGTTAAGGAACCCATACCTTATTTGAGTGTTCAAACGTTGAAGTTGCTACCCAAAACCCTCTCTAAAATCAGACCTAGCTTCCTCAACGTCCACACCACTCGACGGACAACTTCTCTTTTCCATAATGTTTTTGGTTACTTTGTTTTTCTTAATATTTCATGTGAGTTCTTCAATTGTGAAAAAATCTTAATATTATTTCTGTTCTTTTAGTTTTTTTGGCAGAAATCAACGTGAGAGAGATGATGAAACGTGAGAGAGTAGTCTAATATTAGGAGTTTTAGTTTGGGAATTAGTCAAACTAGGACTCCTTATTAATTTAAATTAAAACCTGATTTAATTATCTTAGTGAAAGGAACATTATGCCCTTAAAATCAGATTATAAAACATAATTAGATCATCAATATGTTGCTTCCATTGGGGCTCGAACTCGGTTGGAGTGACCCTTGCGAAATGGACCATTTCGGGTCAACCCAAGCCTAATTGGTTTTTTTATCAAATTACTTAATTAATTAATTAATTCCTTAGGGTGATTACGATATTAACCTTGTCCTGGAAAAGACCATTTTACCCCTGGACGCTCAAAACATAAAATTTCGTCTTTTAAGTCCGGTAAAGACTTTTTTTATTAAATCTTCATTTTCGAGAACCCTACATGGTTGGTTCCAACCTTTCCAAGCTGAAGTAACTCCCAAGTTAAATGGCTTGACCGTAGTAAGGGTTCTGAGGTCTGGTTCTACGCGTATCAAGCCGTGTGAACCCTAGGTCTAATCGCAAGCATTCTTGATACCTTAAGCATTTATCTTATTTAATTTTTTAGGGTTGTTACATTATCCCCCCCTTAGGAACATTCTTCCCTGAATGACACTACCACTATACATCGTAATGCCAATCAGATCATAACATAATCAATATGCACAGTCAAGCAATAACAACAAAATACGGAGATATAAGGAAACATAGACTTAAGAGTAGGAAGTCGAACCTCAAGAGCTAAAAAGATGAGGGTAGCGGGATATCATGTCGGCCTCAGCCTCCCACGTAGCACGCTCAACAAGATGATTTCTCCACAAAACCTTCACTGTGGGAATCTCCTTGTTCCTCAGCAGCTTGACCTTTCTGTCTAAGATCTCAATAGGTACCTCCTCATAAGACAAGTCTTCATCAACCCCCAAACCTTCCACAGGTAGAATCGATGTTGGATCACCTAGGCACTTTTTCAACATAAAGACATGAAAGACTGGATGGACAAAAGCTAGCTCCGCACGCAATGCTAACTCATATGCCACTTCACCCACACGATGTAGGATCTCATATGGCCCAACATACCTCGGACTCAGCTTCCCTTTTCTACCAAATCTCATCACCCCATTCATAGGTGATATCTTCAAGTAAACCTTGTCACCAACATCAAATTCTATGGGACGCTTTTTGTTGTCTGCATATGACTTCTGCCGGCTTTAAGTAGTAGTCAGCCTGTCCTAATCACTCTGACCTTCTCTAAGGCCTAATGAATGATCTCTGGACCAAAAATGGATGACTCTTCAACCTCGAACCACTAAACTGGAGATCTACACCTCCTACCATATAGTGCCTCAAATGGTGCCATTCCAATGCTGGAGTGATAGCTATTATTATATGAGAACTCTATCAAAGGCAGATGGTCATCCCAGCTACCTCTAAAGTCAATTACACACGCCCTCAACATGTCCTTCAATGTCTGAATGGTGCGCTCTGCCTGCCCATCAGTGTGAGGAAAAAAGGAGGTACTAAGCTTTACCTGCGTGCCCAAGCTTTTCTAGAACGATCTCCAAAAATGTGAAGTAAACTGAGCTCCTCTATCTAAAATAATAGACAAAGGAATCCTATTCCACCTCACAATCTCATCAATATAAAGTCTCGCATAATCCTCAGCTTTGTAGGTAGACGTCACAGGGATAAATTGAGCAGACTTAGTCAACCTGTCCATAATAACCCATATGGAGTCATGCTGCCTCCTAGTTCTCGGAAGACTAACCACAAAGTCCATATTAATGGATTCCCACTTCCAAGTCAGAACCTCAATAATCTGAGTCAGACCACTAGGCTTAAAATGCTCTGCCTTAACCTGTTGACAATTGGGACACTTAACCACATATTCTGCAATGTCCTTCTCCATGCAATCCCACCATTAGATCTGCTTAAGATCATGATACATCTTACTGGAACCTGGATGTATGGAATATCTAGAACCATGGGCCTCAGCCACAATCCTGGTCCATAAATCATCCACATCTGGTACACACAGCCTGTCCTGATACCTAAGTATTCCATCACCTCTCAAAGTGAAAGACTAATTCATTTTTAACAACACTGAGTCCTTCAGCTCTATCAACATAGGATCAAGATGTTGACCCTTCTTGACTACAACTACCAAGGAAGATTCAGAACTAGGATGAACTGAAACACCCCTACTAGTAGAGTCAACCAATCACACACCCAGTCTTGCCAGTCTCCATAACTCTTTTGCAAACTCATTCTTCTTGTCCTAAATGTGGGTTGTACTCCTCATTCTTATCCTGCTCAAAGAATCATCCACAACATTAGCCTTACCTAGATGGTAGTGCACATTCATGTCATAATCCTTCAACAACTCCAACCATCTCCGCTGATGTAGAATCAACTCCCTCTATGTGAATATTTCCTGGAGACTCTTATGATCTGTGAACACATCCACATGCACTCCATACAAATAATGCCTCCACAGCTTAAATGCAAACACCACAGTTGTCAACTCCAGGTCATGAACCTTGAGCTGTCTGGAAGCATAGGCTATCACCTTACCAGCCTGCATAAGAACACAACCCAAATCAACCCATGAACCTTGAGAAGTCTGGAAGCATAGGCTATCACCTTACCAGCCTGCATAAGAACACAACCCAAATCAACCCTAGATGCATCACGATAGCCAGAGTAATTCTCACCACACTTAGGCAGAGTAAGCACCGGGGCTGAAGTGAGTCTGTCCTTGAGATCCTTGAAACTCTTCTCACAAGTCTCCGTCCATTTAAACTTGGCTTTCTTCTTTGTCAAAGTTGTCAGTGGGGCAGCAATGGATGAAAAGCCCTCCACAAAACTGCGGTAGTAACCAGCCAATCCCATAAAGTTACGGATGTCAGTGGGAGTAAGGGGCTTTGGCCAGTTCTTAATAGCTTCAGTCTTCCTTGGGTCCACCTCTACACCTTGATCAGACACAACATGACCCAGGAAGGTCACTGATCTCAGCCGAAATTCACACTTGCTGAATTTGGCATAGAACCGATGACGTCTAAGTACCTGCAAGGTTGGTCTCAAATGTTGTTCATGCTCTTCCTTTGTCTTAGAGTAGAAGAGAATGCCATCAAAAAATACTATGACGAAAAAGTAAAGGTATTCATGGAAGACCCTGTTCATGAGATCTATAAATGCAGCAGGTGCATTCGTGAGACCAAATGACATGACTAGAAACTCATAGTGACCATAGCGGGTACGAAAGGCTATTTTTGGGATATCTCCATCCCTAACACTAAACTGATGGTACCCTGAACGAAGATAAATTTTTGAAAACAAACTAGACCCTTGGAGTTGGTCAAACAAGTCATCTATTCTGGGAAGTGAATACTTGTTCTTGATAGTGACTTTGTAGAGCTGCCGAAAATCGATACACATTCTAAGGTGTCCATCTTTCTTCTTTACAAACAACACTGGAGCGCCCCAAGGAGATGTGCTCGGCTGAATGAAACCTTTATCAGTGAGATCTTTCAACTGCAGCTTCAACTCTTTGAGTTTTGTTGGATCCATTCTATAAGGAGGAATTGATATTGGTTTAGTATCGGGTTCTAAGTCGATACCAAAGTCAATCTCTCAAAGTGGAGGGACTCCAAGCAAATCTTCAGAAAACACATATTGGAACTAATTCACTACAGGCACTAAGTATATGGAAGGAATGTCATGATCTAAATCATTAACACTCACAACATGACATAGTAACCCTTTGGACATAATTTTATTGGCCATAAGATTTGAAATCAATGGATTAGGACAACTCGAATTGTACCCTCCCAGACTAACTCTTCTTCATTAGAGAAGCGAAATCTCACAACTCTACTATGACAATCCAAGAAAGCATAACAACTGTGAAGCCAGTCCATGCTTAGAATAACATCAAAATCATGCATGGGTAACTGAACCAAGTTTGCACACATAGTATTACAACTTATAACTATTGGGTAGTCCTTGTATACTCTATTAGTTCTTACATTTTCTCCTAAAGGTGTACTAACCACTATAGGATCATGAAGAACTTCAGGTAATATCTCAAAAGTGAGATCAAGCAAAGGAGTTACAAAGGAAAGTGTAGACCCTCGATCAAGTAAAGAATAAACAGAAATTGAGAATACTTGCAGCATACCTGTGACCACACGAGTGAACTTCACCTGCTCCTCCCTGCGCTTCAGGTCATAGAACCTGTTCCTCTTAGGAGGCTCGGCTGCTGCTGCACCCTGTGGATTTGTCATAGGCTGAGCATTACCTCCAGCTTGAACTTTGTTCTGTTGGCAGTCTCTAACCATTTGACCACTCTTACCGCAAACGAAGCAGGCATTAGTGCCCTGTCTGCATTCTCCGCTGCGAGCTCAGCCACACTTAGGACATTTTTTTCTTAGGACGCTGCATCTCACCTCCATTGCCCTTCTTAGGCTCAGGTCTGCCTCCTTTAGGTGTTGTACTCCTCTGAGAGTTAGAGTTCCCAGAACTCTGTTGCCCCTTCTTGAACCTGGGCTGCTCACAAACGCCAAAATTGTTTCTGTGGCCTCCATGGCTGGGTCCTGCCTGATCTTGAGGCCTAGGCCTCTTAACATCACAAACACCTCTCTTCTTGAGGCTGTCCTCTACCTGTTGTACATGCATCATTAACCTGGAAAGGTCCATATTATCATGGAGAATCGCAGAACAACACTCCTCCTCCAGGTCTCCATTTATTCTTGTGAGGAACCTTCTCATCTCATCCCTGCTGTTCAAAACCAGGGAGGTAGCATACGTGGATAATTTCAACAAGGATCAGTACTCTCCTCATTCTTGCTATTAAATACTGAGGAAAATAACATACCTTGATAGCTTAACAAACTTCAGGGAATACTCCCTGACTGTCATAAAGCCTTGTTTAAGGTTGATGAACTCCTCAACCTTGGATTCCTTCATCTCTCTTGGGAAGAATCTCTCTAGAAATGTTGTCTTGAACAGCTCCCAAGGGACTGTCACTCCACTCTAAATTTAGCTATCTTTCCACATCTTGCACCAAGTCTGTGCAATATCCTTGAGCTGATAAGAAGTCAGTTCAGCCTTCTCAGTGTCTGTGGCCCCCATAGCCACAAGAATCTTATGTACCTCATCCACAAACTCCTGAGGATCCTCTGATGTCTTAGACCCTGTGAATATAGGAGGGTTCATCCTCATGAAGTCTCGCAGCCTTTTAGCCATACTGCGAACTGATGGTTTCTCTCTCTGAACATCCTGACGCTTGACTTGGGCAGTCATAGCTTGAACCTGCATCGTAATGGCCTCTGCCATCTGATCTAGAGATGCCCTCACCTCAGCATCAGTCAAACCAACTGGGTTAACTGGCATGGACACTCCTTCAGCTGGAGCCTGAGGTGGATTTTGATTACCCCCAACAACTGCTCCTCCTCTCCTCTAACCATTAGCTCTCATAGTGTTCATTCTCTGGGAAAAAAAACAAGGATTGATGTTAGACACGCTCATAACACTATGAACTCAGGCATTAGTAAAAGCACGATAAGATCAGAAGAAAGGAAATTTTCCTACGCATTATGCAGTCTCTAATCTAGTATAGTGGTGCACTTCACTACTATGACATAGAAACTACTCAATGTTGTTGATGTGAACTTTTATTCCTCGGAATTTAACCTAGTGCTCTGATACAAACTTTGTTACGATTGGAATCTAGACCCCATACAAAACCGGTGTCGTTGACCTCTCAGAGGTCGCAAACAAGCCTACTTAAGTCATTCTTACTTTACATAGGTTAATTTTCGAGGAAAATTTGAAACTTTTTGTTTCTTAACATACTTGTAAAAACATTCTCATTAATACGTATTATTCACCATCAACCATTTAACAGTAAGAGATAAGTAACTGAACGAAATAGTTCAATTCTTATTAAGTGTATAATTGCCAAAATAGCACCAATACATAGTCTGAATAAAATAGGAAAGAAATGTTAGTGGAACATGCTCCACTAGCTCAACTCTAAAACTAATCTAGAATATAAAACAACAGCATCCTCGAAAGCATGAGGACCTACCAAAACCGGATGAATGCTGAACTTTCGGATAACTACAGCGATGGTCCTGTAGCTCTATAGTACACCTGTTCCTGCACCTAAAATAGTAGAGTTTATATACGGTTAGTACACAATTGTACTAAGGATGGGTATATGCAGGCACACACCAAGTACATGCATGAGAAAGTATAACTCTTTCCTAACAACATGATTTTTGGAAGTCAAGTCAGTGGACTTGCCAAATTGAGATTAGGAAAGTTACCATATTTAGATTAGGAAAGTCAATGAGCTTTTAAAATTTGAATTAGAAATGTCAGTGAGCTTTCCAGATATGGAATAGGAAAGTTATGCCATGAGCATAACATACATCATCATACTTTTCAGATATACACACAGCACATAACATTTACACATAGCACATATCATATAGCATAGAACACATTTTTCATGTAGCACATAACTTCTTTAATATCATTCATTTATATTCCATGAGACCTTGGAATCATGTACTCACCATCAAGACTTCTCAGAAATGAGGGCTACACAGATCAGACCTCAACTAGGGAGTCTTCATTAGCAAACACAGAGTCTGGTTCGTTCATTCATTCGTACTCTATTTCATTTCATTCATAGGCCAGTGTAAACACCAGCTATGCCTAGGATGTAGTTTAAGACTTTCATTAGGTTTGTTGTGCAATGACCAAGAATGACCTAATGTCATTACTTGAATCTAACTCACCTTTTGATTATCCTATCCTAACACCTTTGGTAACATTCATTTCATTATGTGCATCATTTCAGGCAGGCCTCATTCATTCATAGGGAACTTTAACTTTAACAGACATAGATCATGTGAGCATCATGAAATCTAGTGTCTCCCCCACACCGAAAAGAGGTGGAAATACCGGCCAAAATGACCCATAACATGCTAGCGTACATGGGAATTTAACCCCGCCAGATCCCTATAGTGGTTGTATAGGTTTGAAGACTAGGAGATATAAGGAGACCCATACCCGGCCAGCCGGATAGTCTCATCTCATGAGAGTTACGTGAACCTCCGCCCTTCCCGAAAGAAGGCATCACCACTCATAGCTAGCCTATCAGTGCTCAGTATAAACTGCCATTACATTCATCTCATACATCATAGATCATTAGATGATTTCACATCTCATCATTAGTATTAAGTTTGTTCATCTCAACACTTTCATTAGAGTGTTCATAGATAATGGTCTCTTCGTTATCTTACACTCTCATAGGTGAGTACGTTTTGGTAACATTTACTTAGGGTCATTTGAGATTGCTCTCATCATTTACATTAGCCTCATATCATGTTGTCACCACATTCATTATCATTAGCACATTTGCTTTTCATAGTTACTCACCTCTTATTACGTGAATGTTTATTTCATCATATGCCAATGCGCTTGGCCATTCAGTGTGCTTCACACCCTTACTTAACCCTTCTAGGGTTTCATCATTTCATTGTTCATTTTCTCATTTCATTGTTCATCTCATCTTATGCCAATGCACTTGGTCATTTAGTGTATCTTACACTCATACTTAACCCTTCTAGTGTTCATCATTTCATTAGATACATATTAGCTTAACTTACTTTTGAACGTATGCTAGACTTATGAGTCTATACACACAAGCCATGGGGCATCATTCATAGTTCGTTAAATGATTCATACATTTCTAAGATTATGTAGTACAAGGCTTATGTATCTTTTATATATGTGAAGATCTTGATTTCGATCTAAGTAGGTGGCATTATTCTTTGATATTTTGTTCATGTATGACTTATGTATCAATACAGATGTTTGGGAAAGGAAATCCAAGTTCGAATCACTTGGTTAACATTTACATTTTTCATTGATTTATTTTTAATCTACATGATATTGGGAATCTAGATTGAACCCCATCATTAATATTGTATCTTTAGTTTTCTACTTGGTTTTCCTCTTAGGTTGGTCGAAGGGTAGTGGGTTCGAACCCCCACAGCCATTTTTATTTTTCATTATCATCTTGTTGCCCAATTTATCCTAAACCAAGAGCTTGTGGGATCAAACCCCCACATCCTCTTTTATTTATTCTTAATTTTCGCTGGGAATTTGGAGGTTGTGCGTTCGAACCCCCACAACCTCCTTATTTAAATTTTAATTTCCCTATGGGCTATGAGGTTGTGGGTTCGAACCCGCACAGCCTCCTATCTTTATTTTTAGTTAAAAATTCACTAAGTTAGACATGTGTCAGTGATGTTGTGGGATCAAACCCCCACAGCCTCTCTTTATTTCTTTAATTAATTTTGCCTTCTCCTTTCCAGCCTTGAGGTTGTGGGTTCGATTCCCATGCCTCCCATTCTCTTTTCTTTAATTTCTCTTCTTCATTCGCGGCCCGGAGGTTGTTGGTTTGATTCCCACAACTCCTATTTATTTATTTTAATTCTTCTTCTCTTCTTCCTAAACCAGCAAACCCAGTTTCAATTCCCCCAACCCCCTTTTCTTTTTCTTTTTTCGCGAATTCCAGTAGCCAAAGGGTGAGGTTACAGGTTCGAATCCTGGTGGCCTCACCTCTTTAAAATGTATTAAATTTCCAGATTTCCTACCTTATTGTTGAACGAAATTAAGGTACACCAAGCCGGAAATTTATTCATTATTTTTAGCTTCCTTTCATCAACCTTTTCATGTTAGTTCTTAGGGCGTATTCATATACAATTTTAACACATCTTTAGGCGCCTCTTACATGAGTTTATTTGGCTAAAAGATTGTCACTAAATCAGACACATTTCCTTAAATGAAAATCACGATTTTTCATGGATTTATGCACATAAAACAACAACTACAACTTTATCAAATTTTGAGCATCAAGCCGAGACCCTTGCCAAAGTCACATACTTGCACACACTTGCACATAACTTCGAACACACATTGATTGTCATTTTCATGATTTCACGTACACAAACATATTCACATTCAACACAAAAACATCACACATACCTAAATCTACCGGTAAACATACCCAACCTGCGAATCATTGGAAGCTAGTGAGAGGGACATGCAAAGGGGAAAACAATCCGAGTTTTCGGACTGAATGACTGAATCTTCAGGGTTCTCTTGGGAAAGGGACCAAGAATAAAGGAACCCATACCTTATTTGATTGTTCAAACGTTGAAGTTTCTGCCCCAAACCCTCTCCAAAATTAGTCCAAGCTTCTTCAACGTCCACACCACTCGACGCACAACTTCTCTTTGCATTAACGTTTTTGGTTACTTTATTTTTCTTAAAATTTCATGTGAGTTCTTCAAGTGTGAAGAACTCTTAATATTATTTCTGTTCTTCTAGTGGTTTTGGCAGAAATCAACGTGAGAGAGATGATGAAACTTGAGAGAGAGATTGTGAGAGAGTAGTCTAATATTAGGAGTTTTAGTTTCGGAATTAGTCCAACTAGGACTCCTTAATAATTTTAATAAAAACCTTATTTTATTAGCTTAGTGAAAGGACCATTATGCCTATAAAAAATTAGATTATAAAATATAATTAAATCACCAATATGTTGCTTCCATAGGGGCTCGAACCGGGTGGAGTGACCCTTGTGAAATGGACCATTTCGGGTCAACCCAGCCTAATTGGTTCTTTAATTAAAATAACTTATTAATTAATTAATTCCTTAGCCCTACATGGTTGGTTCTGTAGCCCTAAAAATTCCTTAGCCCTACGGGTCAAAGCATAAAATTTCCTCTTTTAAGTCCTGTAAAGACTCTTTCGATTAAATCTTCATTTTCGATAGCCCTACATGGTTGGTTCAAAGCTTTCCAAGCTCAACTAACTCCCAATTTAGTTGGCTTGGCCATAGTGAGAGTTCTGAGGTTTGGTTCTATGCGTATCGATCCATGTGAACCCTGGGTATAATCGCAGATATGTCCACCCAAGATAAAAAATGATCTTAATCAACAGTGTATTGATAGCCAAAACGCTGTTGTCAGTGAGCCACTCAACGACAATAGAGTACACTTAGAATATTAAATTTAGTAGTAGTAGAAGAAGTCCAAAAAAATTAATTTTTAAAAAGAGAGGAATTCCTTTAATTATTTGAAAACAAAGGGTAGTGTCAAAAGGTTATTATTGTGCCTTACCGAAAGGTATCCAACTTTTTGAAAAATCACAACCTTTAGGAAAGATCACAACCTTTCATAAAAGTCACAACTTTTCATAAAAGTAGCAACTTTTCATAAAAGTCGCAACTTTTTAAAAAAGTCGCAACCTTTCATTAAAGTCACTACTATTCATAAAAGTTGCACCTCTTCATAAAAGTTGCAAATCTTCATTTTCCATTATCACCTTTTGAAACCCAACAATATGTTAGATCTTAATAACTGTTCTTGAAGTATTGTGTTCGTTCTTGAATTAGGGTGGGTTTGATGATTTCATGAGGCAATCATATGGAGTTTAATTTTTTTTTGTTGATTTTATCTTGTGTACTTTTGTGGAGTATTAGATTCGGAGTGATTGGGGAAGAAACCATTCAAATTCAGGCCAATTAGGGTCACAAATTTATGGGAACAATTCATCGAGTTTTCTGGTAGTGCCTAGGGTAACACGTCACCGATGTTATAGGGTGGAAGTCACATCACCCCAACAGTGTACCGAGAATAGTGGTATGTTGTTTAGGGGCTGGCTTGCCACACCACTCAGTGTGCCATGGTTGCTTGCCCCCACATTTTCTCCATCATTTAGCCCATCTTAGTTCTTTCAAAGGGTACCTTTACTCCCCTTTGATTTTAACTACTCTAAACTACTAGCATGTCTTGAGATTTCTTCAAGTCATTTTAAGAGGTCTTATACAAATTGTTTTAAAACTTATATTAAATGACTTGAACAATGACTTGAGGAAGAGTAAATCTGATCTATTTCTTTAAAATAATATATGGGAACTCAGTATTCGCAAGAGCACATCTACGAGAAGAGGAAACACCGATGAAAGAACTCATGAACTATTTTCAGTAATATAGATTTTTAGAGAAACCTTTTGAGTAATACTCTCAAAGTGGAGAAAGAGGAAATATTTTCTTTAAAACATCATGAGCTAAGTTATATTTTTGGATTAGTATTGAGCAACGTAATGGGGAGAGTTCTAGCAACTCACAGACCCTATAAACTATGTATCCAATATGGGTAGAAAAGGATCATATGTTTTAGATAATTCTTTTATTGCATTTTCGAATAGAGAAGGGATCCACGTAGTTAAGAAGTTCTATACCCCGGAAAAGGAAAGGACATATCTGACAACACGTGTTAGATGATGTGTACTCACATAGCTCATTGTAACGAACGGTTACAGTTCTTATAGAAAAGTCAATGGGAAAAATTTTGGACCAAAATATTTTTTGGATGTATTTTGAAATTTTCCCAAAATAGTCCATGTTTAGAGAAAAACGGAGTCAATAAGGTCTACAGAAATATGGTAAAAAAAGATCTAATTATGCATTTGATCTCATGAGTAGATAGCTAAGACATTAAGGAACCCGTATGACTTTATAGAATTTAACTGAGGGGAGTATAACTCCAAAAAATGATCTTCGCATGAACGGTATTTTTCTTAATGTCATGGGATGGAGGTGTGCTGTGATATGTGGGTTTTAAATCCTTTAATTAGCTCATTATTTCCGTGCAAGCCAGCAATATGGGGTCTCTGTAGCGGGTTGAGGACCATTGTGGTGGGACATACTGACTTAAGTCAAAAATAAACTCTAAAAATGTTTTATTTTACAATTCTCAAACTTGAAAGCTAAGGAACAACCCTGGGGTCTTTCTTGTAGGTTTTCCACATCTTCTAGAACAAAAGATAAGGGTTTTACTCCCCAAACACATTTTTGGTCAGTAGAACATAGTTTTTTGTGTAATTATCGATGGGGGAGTGTTTTGATCTGGGATTTATGGTGGAAAAATCCCTAATTTGGGTATGGGAATCAACGGTCCGACCTAGGGTTGATAAAAAGTTGTCATAACCCTCAAAATGAACTACGTTAAAGTAGAGACTATCATATGTGTTATGAGTTAATAAAGTTTTAAAATGACGAATATTACTATTGGAAGTAAGTTTATAGAGTTTGGAAGTAAAACGTCAAAGAACGACCAAGACGTTTGGAAACTAGTCCTTGTGTGTGCTAGTGTGCATTTGCATGTTTTATGTGTTGTTTTGGTGTCTAAATTAATAGGAGAGGACTAAAAAACCTAGATGAACATGTTTAGGATTGAAATATCTAGGTACGGATCCCCAACGATCACCCTAAGGGTCCCTGAGGAGGACCTAAACCATGGAAAGAAACTGCCAAAAGTAAAGTCCAAACCAGGACCACCAAACCAAATCTAGTGGTTCCATCTATGCTCCGTCAATTGGGGTCGTGAATCCACACTTAATTGTGGGATATTATCCTCCAAATGTCAAGTATCTGACCAAAACAACAGCTTGTTGATCAAACGATGGCCACTAGACTTCATTTGACCAAGTGTATCACCTTGAATCCCTCCTGTCTTGTTTATAAGGAAAAAGGATGCTTCCCTCAGGATGTGTATAGACTACAGCCAATTAAATAAGGTCACCAACAAGAATAAATATCCTCTACCAAGGATAGATGATCTTTTTTATCAACTTCAGGGTGCTTCTTGCTTCTCAAAAATGATCTCATATCAGGCTATCATCAGTTTAAAGTTAGGGAACATGACATTCCAAAGATTGTTGTTAGAACATGATATGGATATTATGAGTTTTTGGTTATGTCCTTTGGTTTGACCAATGCTCCTTCATCATTCATGGATCTTATGAACAGAGTCTTCAAACCCTATTTAGATTTGTTTGTCATCGTTTTCCTTGATGAAATACTAATTTATTTAAGGAATCAAGAGATCATGCTAGTCACCTCAGGATTGTTCTGCAGAATTTGAAAGATAAGGAGCTGTATACCAAGTTCTCCAAGTTTGAGTTTTTGCTTAAGTCGGTGGCATTCTTTGGCCACATTGTTTCCGGTGATGGGATTAGAGTTGCCACCTAAAGATAGAAGCAATTCAAAGTCGGCCTAGAACTACATCATCAACAGATATAACGAGTTTCTTAGGTTTGGCTGGCTATTATAGGAGATATTTTGAAGGTTTTTCATCTATCTTGTCTCTTCGACCAAGCTAACTCAAAATACAGTCAAATTTCAATTGTCTGAAGCTAGTGATAAAAGCTTTCAGAAATTTAAAAGGAGATTAACTACCACTCTAGTTTTGACCTTACCAGAGGGTACTCAAGGTTTTGTTGTGTACTCTGATGCTTCGGGAGTTGTTTTGGGCTGTGTGTTGATGCAGAATAGCAAGGTTATAGCTTATGCCTTAAAATATTTAAAGGTTAAAATGAAGAATTATACAACTCATGACTTAGAATTGGTTGCAGTAGTGTTTGCTTTGAAAATATGGTGTCACTAGTTGTATGGTGTTCATGTTGACATATTCACTAATCACAAGAGCCTCCAATATGTGTTCACTCAAAAGGAGCTAAATCTTAGAAAAAGGAGGTGGTTAGAATTACTCAAAGATTATGATACGAGTATTCGTTACCACCCATGTAAGGCTAATGTATTTACTGATGCTTTAAAAAGGTTATCCATTGGGAGCACCTCCCAAGTTGAAGAAGAAAAAAGGGAGTTAGCTGAGGATGTTGCACGCCTAGGAGTCAGACTTATGGATTCCACATAAGGAGGTATAGTGGTGTCTAATGGGATTGAATCATCACTAGTGTATGATGTTAAAGAAAAACAAGAGCAAGATCCCATTTTTCTTGACTTGAAGGAAAATCTTCATAAGGAAAGAGTATTAGCTTTTGAACAAGGGGGTGATTGTGTGTTGAACTACCAAAGTAGATTGTGTGTACCTAGGTTGGATGTACTACAAGAAAGGATCTTGGAGGAGGCCCATAGCTCCATGTATTCCGTTCATCCGAGTTCCACCAAGATGTACTGTTATTTGAGAGAGGTATATTGGTGGGATGCCATGAAGAAGGATATCATTGAGTTTGTTTCCAAGTACCCAAATTGCCAATATTTGAAAATAGAGCACCAAAGGGCTGGAGGTGTGGCTCAAACTATAGAACTTCCAGAATGGAAGTGGGAGATAATTAATATGGACTTCATCACAGGCCAACCAAGATCTCGCAGGCAACATGATTCTATTTTGTTATTGTCGATAAAATGACAAAGTCAACCCACTTTTTGCCGGTAAAGACTACCTATTCGGCCTAGGATTATGCTAAGTTTTACATTCAAGAAGTAGTAAGACTTCATGGAGTTCTTGTCTCCATTATTTAAGATAGACGTGCACAATTTTGCTAGAAAATTCTTGAAATCTTTCCAGAAAGGTTTGGGTTCAAAGGTGAACTTAAGCACTACTTTTCATCCTTGGACGGATGGACAATCAAAGCTTACTATTCAGACCTTAGAAGAAAAGTTTTAGAGCTTGTTGATCGACTTCAAAGGGAATTTGGATGATCACATACCTCTCATTGAGCTCGTTAACAACAACAGGTATCATTCAAGCATCAAAATGGCTCCATATGAGGCTCTTTTTAAGAGAAGATGCAGATCTCCTATTGGGTGGATCGAAGTTGGTGAAGCAGAGTTAATAGGATCATATTTAGTCCACCAATCCATCGAGAAAGTGAAAGTGTTTCAAGATAGATTGAAAATGGCACAGAGTCGCCAAAAGTCTTATATAGATGTTATGAGAAGGCCGTTAGAGTTTTGTGTGTTAGTGAGTTTTGATGAAAAGCCTTGAAGGTATATTGTGATCAATCTCTTGTTTAATTGCTTATATTTATGATGGAATTGTATATTGATGTATGTAAATTGTCTTCTTTATTTTAGTATCTTGGAAATTAGAGTTTATACCTATTCTTTTTGAGTTATAATTGTGATACATTGATGTATGATCCAATTATAGTGGAGGTGCTTATTTGATAGCTATATGAATGTGAATCTAGTATAATTAAGGTGATCATGTGTTGAGGTATTCTTACATGTGATTCCAATGATAGAATGATGATCTTGTATAGAATGTGAATATGTTTTGTTTTGAAGCATACTCTCACTACATAATCTTTACCTGGTTGGCTTATGCATCATATTCTTGTATAATTGATTGTAAAAGTCTTTGCGTCTTGAATTGCTACTAGTGATGATGAGTTACATGATTAAGAGTACTACAAGAAAAATGACCTTTAGCGAAAGGAAATTCCATCGCTATAAATCTAAATATGGTCGTTAAAGGTCTATAACGACCGATCAAAAGTGGGTCGTCACCGGTCGTTAAAAGCTCCATTGTTGAAGGTTATCGACCGGGTTGTTCTACCGGTCGTTAAATATTTTTGTAATGACAACAATTAATCCGATCGTTACAGTTACTTAGAACGACGAAATTTCCCTTCGTTGATGGTCATTTGGTCGTTAGAATCTTCAAGTAAAACAACAAATTAGGGGAATTATAACTAATTTTAGCGACAAGAATTCCTATCGTTGCCAAGTACTTTTTATCAATCAAATTTCCTGTCACAAATTTTGATTCAAATTATTACATCTTATTTATAGTTTTTATTATTTCCATTATTTCCAAAAAGAAACTACTTAATATATATGAGTTCATATTGTTCACATCCTATTGAAAATTTGATATAATATTACATTGTTAATATTAAAGAACACATTGATTTAACTACTTAATACTTATATGTTCAACACAATACCTAAAAAAACGCATACACGTTGAACATAATAAAACATATGTGTTCGACATCTATCAAATCCTAGTTAGAAATTAAGAAAATGATATTATAGAATAACTACAGAAAATGTCTCTGCACCAACAATAAAATATAATATTCTTTTCCGCACGCGCCACATTATCTTTCACATCTCATTCTTTAATCTTCAAAATCTTCAATCTGTCAAAAGAATAATTTGAGTAAACTAATTAGTAACGAATAAGTTTAACTTAAGGATAAATTTTCTGTTATGAAACCGACATTTAACTGGTTTCTCTTTCATTCATGATCTATTATATATATATATATATACATATATATATATATATATATATATATATATATATTTATATAGCAACTAGAAACAAATTTAAAGTTCTAATTCATGAGTTCTAGATAATTTCTCTACCAAACCTTCAACATTGAGGATCTCCACTGGCAGCCAACAAGATTTGGATTACTTTTAACATGAAAATCTAATACAGAAGGTAGTTTCCGCTTTCTCATTTAAATATTTATTTAACCGTATGCTTGTGGATAAGTTGAAGGAAAGAAAACATAGATAACTTTTTGATATGGAGAATGGAAGTGGATCAGATGAAACAAGCTAGGATCCAAATGACTAGTAGGAAGAACAAAAATTTAAACAACTAATTACCCAGTGAAGAATGACACAGACATGATCAAATATATTTGAAGTTGCAGGTCAACAGAGAAAGGATAATGTGGAAGTGTGTGATGTTTGAGATAAACTACTAATGCTACAATAATAAGGGCAGATTATAGTAACAGTGATATTATAGAGGAAATGATAATACAAGGACCTAATCAGATGACAGATCCTAGTTTTCTTCCAACAACTATATACAGAACAATAACCATATTGATACCTTTTTTTACAATTTAAGATGTTATCACAATTTCATTGGTATATACAGAAACAAACATAAAATCAATCTTTTCGCTTTGTCGATATTTTAAGTAAAGTGACATTGATTTTAGTTATATACAGAAATAGCAGAGTAAGAATGCCAGATTATACAGAATATTTAAGATAACACTATGCAATAAAAAGGAAAACAGATAACTCACAACTGCATTAACAAAGCCCGTATAAACGAGGAGTATCTGGAAACAACATCACTTCATTCACGATAAACATCATGTAATAATAATTAATAGGATATTTACTAACCTGATGGAATGAATAGAACTGATGAAGACTGACGGATCACTATATTTTCAAGGTGTTCATATTTACTCTCTAGAATATCCATTAGTTTTTTTAGTGATTCCTTTTCTTTTCGAGTTGTTTTAAGCTCTTCCCACAATGCAGCCTTTGAGGTGGTACCTCCTTTTAACTCCTTAGTTGTTATTCCACCACCAAATTAAACTCCGTGACTTTTGCATTGTGGTCCAAAACACCTTTCCACTACATCAATATTAGTAAGAGATGGTTCTGATTGTACAAGCTGGTGAATTGAATATCAGCCTATAAAACATAAAAATATTTAAATAACGCAATGCACTAAGTAAGAGTAAGGAAATTGATGTATAAACATACATATTTTTCAGTTGTTTCAGGTTCAACAAGCTCATTTCCCTTCTTACCTGTCTCAAAGAAAATAGTTTCCATGTTTGGTGGATTACCATCTCTGCCTCCCTTCACGATTGAAAAATAAGAATAAGATAATTTATAGAAATAGGAGACGTTTCCTTGTAGGGTTGCACAATTTACTTACCATTTCGTAAACAATCTCTCTAACAGGCTTGATACCCGTACGATGAGGCATACACAACTTAGACCTATTGATTGAGTTTCTTGTACTTGCATCCTGCATTAACAACACAACACTGAAATTAATCACAATCTTGTTTAATGATTCTATATTTAATGTGTACTTTTCAATTCAGTGGGAAGAGGGTAATAGAGAACAGAATAACAAAACAGACCATTGCAATTTAATTTGGTTAATCTTAAGGATACAAGACATCAAAAAAGTTTAACGAAATCAAAACTCAATTTGAACATGGTATAAGTTTTTCCAAAAAATTAATTTTATGTAATAACTAGAAACAAAATGATATTGTTTATAACAATATGAAGTCATACCTTAAATTTATCAGATAAAAAATGTTCCTTGACCAACCATTCCCAGTCACTCTTATCTACTCCCTTCGGCACTTCTTTAAGAACATCGCGCAATGATATAGATTTCAAATTCTTGTGCAGTGATCCTCTCGAGTTATTCCAAAGCTTTCTCATATGTTGCAAAACATTATCTCTTAAATCATTCATGTCATCACTGTCAAAATTCTCTTAAATTAGAAAAAATACCAACAATTTCAATTGAATAAGGGAAAACAAGGCGTCAAAGTACAGATCACCTAATAGGGAAGTAACCTAGAAATTTCAGGAACAGAAATCAAGAGTCTAATGTTTCAAACTGAATAAACCAATAGTTTTAGAAAAGGTATTAATTCTTGACAGTTATCAGTAAAAGATATCGATATGTTGTAATCCTTACAGTAACAACTGCCCACATGTGCTCGAGTTTATGCTCTTCGATGTGCATCCATGAGTGTACCCGCAGTGGACACATTATGATCCCGAACGAGCAAACCCAAATGTCTCGTAAATGAGGTGTGATTCTGTCTGACGACTCGATTTTGATAGAAAGTGACTTTTAATTTTCTCTAGGTCTCAGTCGAAAAACATTCTTACAAATATTTGTTCCCCTCACGTTCTTTGCCCTTTCTGTTTCACATGGACCTGAAAAATCTACAGTAAGGAAAACCAAACAAGAAGTTGAATCCCACAGTAGCACAAAGCGAAGGAGACAATTGGAACATACTTCTAAAAAGGAATCTAAATTACTGGGATAAGAAGAGTTCTATAGGATTTGTTGGTCTCCTAACTTCATATAAAGATCTTATTAACAGTGAGGGTAGCTTGAAATGGAAGGGGAAATAATTTTGTTACTCTTAGATTCTCAGGGCCTATTAAAGAGAGGCAAGATAATGTTTTAGCTCCTTTACAGGTAACAATGCAGAAACTAATAGAAATTACATAGAATAAAGTACATACTAGTTTTAATCCCCTCAACATCTTGTACCATTTCAACCACTTCTTTTGCTTTTCTAGATTCAAATAAACCTGCAAATCTAACTGTAAGTCAAAATGCCCAAGAAATAAATTCAGCTTACTAAAAAAAGTTACACAAATAAAATAAAATAGTAGTATCACTTCTTTGAACCTGCCGAGACACTTCAGTCACTTTTTTAGCCTTGTCAAATTCAAAAAGACCTGTAAATTTTGATTCAAGTCAATCAATATAAGAAGTTCATTCACATTACTAACAAGAAGGGTACTTTTCCGGTAAGAACAACAAGAAATATTACATAAAAGAAAATACATACTCGTTTAAGTTTCCTTAGCACCTTGAGCCACTTCAAAAACTTTTTTTTGCTCTTCTAGATTCAAACGGACCTACAAATTTAAGTGCAAGTTAAAAAAAACTAACACTTCAATTTAACCAAAAAAAAAAGTTAAACAAATAAAATAAAATACCAGTATCACTTTTTTGAGCAGATCGAGGCTCTCCTATCACTCTTTTTGACTTAACAAATTCAAAAGCACCTGCAAATTTTGATGGAAGTCAATGAAAATAAGAAGTTCATGCCCATTATTAATAACAGAAAGAATACAAAGGAGATTAAGTAAGAAAGCTAAGAAAATTTTTTTGTTCAAATATATTAATCAGACTAACTCTTTTGAAAATTATCACTTCTTTGAGCATCTCGAGTAACTTCTGCTTCTTGAAAAAGGGTATCATTGTCTTCCATTGGATAAAAATTAGGAGGCACAGGGATACTAGTCTTTCCTGCCTTGTATCGACTAGAAGTTGTTGTAGTGCTTCTATTTTTGCCAATCAGAATCGGTTATTCAACATTAATCCATAAGCTTTGTCCTCGAGCCCTTTTATCACTAGTCAAAGTATGTAGATTCATTTGAACTCCTTGACTGAAGGGAGCATTGTCTTCCTTTTCATCAAAATGAGGATGTACATGGAAACTATTGTCTGCTAGCTTATTCGACTTAGAAGTTGTGGCATTGTAACTTCAATTTTTGGCAATCAAAGTCCTTTTTTCAGCATTAACTCTTGTAGTGCTCATAAATTTCAAACTTTGATCTAATCCTTTGCTAAAGCACCAGGCTGAATGAGTCCATGCTTGGGAATTTTTGAAGCTTGTCCCATTTCATACTTCAGAGTTTTTGAGGGATTCATGTCAACCTAATAGAGGGATTCATGTAAACCTAATACAAAATAGTAATAACAATGATATTAATTATGATAAAATAACACAACAAAAAATCAGACAGGCAAGGAAGTTTTTCATAAGATGAAATGTGAACTGAAAACGCATTCAGAAAAAGACACATGTACAACACAAATTCCTCACACGAACCATTATTACTTTGGTAAAATCAAGGTAACATTAAAGTCCAAGATCATTAAACAATTTTTCACAGAAAGTACCGTAAAGAATCATTACCATAAAAAATAATGAAATAAAAGTAAACATGATGAAGCTGCAAACCTTAATGAGTTCTTTTTCTTTTCGTTTGAGTAGAGTGATCTAACTCTTCTAAGTCATCATTCTTTTTTTTCAATATATCAAATGAATCACACGGTTGAACATTTTGCACTATCTGCCAACCTTTATTCGAATGATCGATAACATAAAATACTTGTGATGTTTGGCAGGCTAATACAAATGGTTCATTTATCTTCAAACATCGCCGATGTTTAACACTTACAAAGCCATATTCATCCATTTTAACTTCCCTCTTTTGATCATGCACATCAAACAACGTACATTGGAATAAATTCACTCCTCTCCCCAACAAATTGTAATTCAAGAACCTCGGTTAACTCGCCATAGTAATTTATACGTGTTTGCTCTTCACCAGTCTCACCTACTACAACTACCCCATAATTCTGAGTTTTCAAATATTTTTCATACTATTGCACTTGAAACCAATATCCATTAACAATGTGTCATTTGAATCTTGTCACATATGGCAGAGGACCACGTGATAACGATAGCAAATCTGCCATTCTATTACTATCATCATGTTTGTACAACTCTGCAACCTAAAAACATAAGATACCCTTTTAGAAAATGATATTTATATAGTTGATTAAAGAAAATTGATTAATTTATACTCACTCTTTTTTGTAACCAACTAATGAATTGTTTATTCCACTCCAAGTCTGAACTTTGCTGAGAAGCCTCATTGTGAATTTGTGAAAATTCTCTACAATGAATTGAAGTTCTACATGTTATTTTAAGTTGAAACATGGATAAGATAGAACTACATTATAAGTTTTAATCAAGACTTACTCGAGGATTGGTTGAATTTCATCATAGTTATTCAAAATATAAAAAGGTGCCTCTTCCATATCAGATGAATAAAGTTTGTCTGGTGAACTACCCTTTAAACGTTTTCTAGGATCACAAAATATGTTTAAACCACCCTCAGATTCAACTAACCCACCATCATAGTTTCTCTCCGGACAATTAAACTTTGTCTTTATTGTATTCTAATACCTTGAACATAATGTCATACATTCAACTACTAAATACCCCTCTACAATAGAACCTTCAGGGTCAACCATATTACCAATAAAACACTTCAAAAAGTATAGGTATCTCTCTATTGGATACATCCATCGATATTTAACTATTCCAGCAATCTTAGCTTCATTAGGTAAATGAATAGACAAGTGCACCATGACATCCAAAAAAGCAGGATGGAACACCTTTTCTAACTTGCATAGCGTTATTGGTATTTGGGCTTCTATTTGTTACAACTCCTATATACTCAAGCATTTTACTCCAAGAACATTGGAAAAAATAGACAACTCAATAAGTGGTTCAGACACAGATTTTTCAAAGCATACCACACATGGCAAGTCGGAGTAAATGTTCTAGAATTATATGACAATCATGGCTTTTTAATCCTGAATATTTTTTATCCTTAAGGTTGACACATTGAGAAATATTTGTGGAAAATCCATCTGGGACCTTTAAATTCTTCAAAAATTTGAAAATTTTATGCTTCTCTTCAACAGATAATGTGTAAGATGCGACCGGCAACTCGTATTCACCTCAATTTTTTATTGAATGCAATTCTTTTCGTATATCCATTTCTTCTAAATATAATTGACTACTCAATGTGTCTTTTTTTTTTTCCATTTGATATCTAAAATTGTCCCCAAAATATTGTCACATATATTCTTCTCAATGTGTATCACATCAAGATTATGTCGCAATAATACGAATTTCCAATATGGAAGCAAAAAATATACTCTTCTTATTCCAGTTATCACCCCTTTTCTTATGTGATACTTTAATCTTTTTCTGTGGATCCTTTGTTAATGGAAACTCATTTAGTCAGCAACTTGATCAAGTATATCAGCACCCGGCAACATTTTTTTGTGGTAGCCTATGCTCAATAGTGTTTTCAAATGACACTTAATCATTTCTCCATTTGTGATTAAGAGGAAGATAGCGTCTGTGGCCCATATAACACTGTTTTTTGGCATTGTTTAGCCCTGTAAAGCATGTTTTATTATTGCAACATGGGCAAGCCAATTTTCCTTTTGTACTCCATCCACACAAATTTGCATATGCTGGAAAGTCGTTAATGGTCCACAACAAAGATGCATGTAACTGAAAATTCTTTCTAGTTGATGCATCGAATGTCTCCACTCCAGTTTTCAATAATTCGTTCAACTCCTCTATTAAAAGTTGTAGATAGACATCAATTGCATCACCAGGACCATTAGGACCAGGTATAAGCATTGAAAGAATAAAATTCTCTGGATTCATGCAAATCCAAGGGGGCAAATTATAAGGAATAAGTACCACAGGCCAAATGTTGTATGGAGTTCTCGACCCAAATGGTTGAAAACCATCACTAGCAAGTCCAAACCGCACATTACGAGGTTCAGATGCAAAAGATGGGTGAAGTTAATCAAAAAAATTTTATGTCATTGAATCGGCTGGATGCCTCATTATTCCATCATCAACTCTTTTGTCATGATGACATTACATCAAAGGAGATGTCTTTGAGCACATAAATTATCTTTGAACTCTTGGCTTTAGAGGAAAATAACAAATCTTGCATGCTATATTTTTTCCTTTTTTCAATTTTGTTTCTCCACTATGTTTTGCATCCTTCCATATAGATGCACCACACACTTTGCTCGATTGAAGACAATTATCATCCTTCAAATATAACATGCGATCATTCTTACATGCATCAATCTTCTCAAAAGAAAGCCCAAGATCTCGAATTACCTTCTTTGCTTTATATTATGAATCCGGTAAGTTTGTTCCATCAAGAAATAAATCATCTTTCAAAAACATTAATGGCATCGTAAATGACTCATTACTCCAATGACCAATACTTTTAAGGTGAAGTAATTTAATCATAGTAGAAAGTTTAGAAACATTTGCACTTTCATATAATGGCAGATCAAGATCTTTTAATAACATGTAGAATCTTTTTGCTTCAGCATTTGGTTCCTCCTCCCGAAGATCATTACCAGTACTATTATTCATATTATCTCCATCAAAATCAGGGTACAAATCTCTTAGCAACCCATGTATTTCCTCCACACCATTATCCTCTTCAATGTCATTATCATCTACAAATTAAAAATCTGATTGTGCTTCACCTGATATCTCCCCATGGTGATACCAAAGAGTATAACTTGGTATTATCCCATGTACTATTAAATGTGACCTAACTACAAGACGTGTTCTAGAAGTTGCATTACCACATTTAATACATGGACAACGGATCAACATTGGTTCTATTTTTGTAAAAGAATAATCCAAGAACTTCTCTACCCCATCTATATAAGCATTAGCAAGTCTATCGTTAATAAGCTCCATCTATTGTTTATTAGGCGCCATAACCTTCGTGCACGTAAAATAGTTATAAAAATTCATTAGTATAACAAGCAGGTAGTAATAATTAGACATTTACTTTTAGAGTTGTAGATTCAAATGCAGTAGATGTATATTGTTATATGCGGATTACAACAAAAAATCAAGAAACAAATACTTAATCGATACTTAAACAAGAAGCACACATAAATACTCACAACATGGCATTAAAATGTTACACACATTGGAATAGTCAAATTACATGAAATAAAGTCTATCAATTCAAGGAAATTCAACATATAAATAGTAAAAGACACAAATATTTCAAAATAATAACTTTTGAATGTACATTGTAAACTTCAATAATGTGTTTAGTTATTTATAAAAATCTTGTGTAAAATGATGTAAATCTAATTATGGCTACTCTTTTTCTTGAATGTATGGCAGTACCATATTGGCAGATGATTCTAAAGCAAACGAGGGAATCAAATTGTGATTACATGAGAGATATATACCAAGATCTTCTTTCAACTAAACTTCTAAACAATAACAAAGGTATTGACAACATATATTATTAATGTAAAATTACAACTCAGGAATCCAAAAATCAATTGCATTTCTTCAAAAGTTGGAAAACTCATATAGATCATCTGGTATATAGTTTCTATATTTATTGTTATGAGATGAATATACAAAGTAGGTTCACAAAAATATTATAAAATTACACACAAAGGTTAGATAAGTCGTTTAATCTAATCCTCGTTATATTTATAAAAGTGTATGTGAAGACCAAAGAAAAAAGATGAAATATTTTATATATTTCTGTTTGTAGCATTTAAACTATTACAGTTCGGTAATTTTTTTATTGCCTGTACTGAACACATAAATGTTTGGACAGTGGTATTACCATTACTCAAAAATCAATAGAACACATTAGAAGATGACAACCACCAGTACCTTTTTAAAATGGTTGATAAGACCAGATTGAAAAACATAGCAAAAGAAACTACCAAAAGAATTTGGAAAAAGAAATCAAATATTTCCAAAAACATATCAGTAAAGAATAAATGTAAAGAAAAATAACATACCTTAAAAACCAAATCAACATAGAGCCTTCAAAAGAGTAGGTTTGCAGTCACTTTCAACAACAAGAAGCACTACCAAAAAATTAAAAATCAAAGTGTACACCAACCAAGACAGAAATAAGCCTAAATGAGATGTACTTCATAGAAAAGAAAATGTGAAATGAAACAAAGAGACCACAAAATAATCAACCAGCTAAATGAAATCACAGAAACACAATTTCAGCATAGTCTTTCCAATGCTAAATGAAATAACAAAAACACAATTTCAGCATAGTACTTAATGTGTCTTTTGTTTTCCTTTTTAATATGTCTTTTTTCGTATGGATAGCTTGGAGATTTATGATTCCAGTGAGTGATGTCCTAAAACACATCAAGTCAATATACATTCACAAGTTAGTGTTGCGCTAAGCCTACAACTGAGACTATGTGTCATATCTTCCGAACCTCCCCCATAGCTATTAAGATATGGAGGTTGTTTGCTAATTTTACAGGGACTCAAATAGTGGGTTTACAACTTTCACAAGTCTGCAATAAATGGTGCACATCATATTGTTGTTCAAAATAAAAGCCCCACTATTGAGAGTTGTCCCAGCCATAATGATATGAAAGTTGTGGAAAAGGAGAAATAGGCTGAAGCATGGAAAGAGTTCTTCTAACAACAGCTAGTTTTTAAAGTAAATTCAGATTAATGGAGACATGGGAGGACCATCTATTCTGGACTACATATTCCTACAACTTGGTCTAATATCATAGATTTTCTGGAAAAGCATACTTCAAGGATTCATTATATCGTAGTCAGTTGGAAACCTCTAACGATAGGTCTTATGCAATGCAACAAAGATGGTTCATCAAGCAGAATTCCCGAACGAAGCACTTATGGTTTCTCTTTAAGATATTGTTCAAGGAACTTACTACATTCTCAAGGTGATACAAACTTATAGGCGAATGTTATAGCTATAAGGGAGGAAATCACTCATCGCCTACTGTTGGGATGAATCAAGTATGTTATTATGATCCTTATTAAAGTTTAGGAGATTCCATGGGATGCATCGCAATTGTGTTGGATTCAACTTAAAGAAACTTACAGAGAAGGAAATATGCGGGGCAGATTATTTAGCCTACATGTCTTTTGACACTACTGGCAGGTTTGAGATTTATAATTTTTCAGATCTTCCAAATCAAGCGAGGAGAATTCTTAATTTAGACAATCAATGAGTTACTAATATTCGCAGTAGGACCAAAAATATCAATCCTTATATTATGTGAGGGGAAGAAGGACTGTTTATTTCATGATTAACATGTTACATGTTAACAAGTTCTTTACATAATTAACAAAGTTGAGAGAGGCTCAAAAACTCAATCCTGTATCAACACATGAGGACACAATTACAGATTCATCAATTAGAAAAAGAGGAGTTATATCTCAATGTATACTTGTACTTTTAGATATCTCAATGTATACTTGTACTTTTAGATACAGAATACTCATAAAGTAATAAAGCAACACAGATAGAACAAAACCAATAAGACTAGGCCCCAATTTCCAACATTAGGCTTAGATGTGACAAAGATAATATTTTGTAAGTTACTCTACTAAAGTTAAGATAGATTTAGCAAAAAGATGATACAAGAATTCCTCCTTGCTACATTGCTTTGCAAAGATAGTAATGTATGCAATATACATAAACAGTCAGGTCGTTGGACAATATTGAGGTTATTCAAAAGTTAGTATTTTGAATCCATATTCATGGTAAAACTACTGTGGACCAGAATAACAACAAAAAAATAAAGAAAACAAGAATTAGGAAACCTATTCTCTACATTTACACAAAAAATTGTATAATATTATAAGGTAGAGTTATATTTGTGAAGGATAATGAAAATTTTGTCCTACAAATTATCAGATTGAAAAGTTTATTCAATAATTATCATTGTTGTGATTTCTTTTATTGTCAATCGATGCTACTGCCGAAAGTACACACAAACATATGCTTGCAATGACTAGTATATATAATTTAAGACCATGTACACCAAAAACATACTGAAAAAACTAGATTATTTATAAAGAGTAAACATAAAATTGGGCAAATAAGAATTTCCACCTAACAATTCATACTCAAAACAAAAGGAACATACTTCAAAAAGAAGGGAACTCCAAGAAGATATGAAATTATTATCACACACAGCAAAAGAACAACAAAAATAAGGTGAAATTTAAGGTAAGAAACAAAACTTGACTTCTGCAATTTGGAAAGAATGGGAATTGATTTCCATTATAAGAGCTTGAAAAGATACCTGGAGCTAACTGTATCACAATAATCCTGTCCTTATTTACGAATTTTTCTCCAACAAATCAGTTCTCTGATAATCTGAGTTAGTCACTCCCTTATTTCTCTGTCTGAGAAGTGTTAAGCAGTAACGACGAAAGGTTGTATTTCTTCTTTTAACACGTGCCACTATTAAATAAATTCTCAACTCTTAAGAACTTTCCTATTATATATATAATAATAAAGAAAAGAAGATACTGAAAATATCATATTATTATACTGTTGCAGCTAAAAATCTATAAGTAGTAACTAAAGTAGCATGTTAGCAGGTAAGTAGGAACTTAGCAGGTAAAGTAGAAGGTTAGCAAATAAAGCAGCAACTTAGCATGTAAAGTAGCATGTTAGCTAAACACTTAACAAGAGCTTCTAACAACAACTAAGTCGGCAACACTCCAGGTGCAACAATACTTTTTACATTTCCAAAAACAGGCCAACAACATTTTGTATACTTTATTTTTAAGGAAACACATATCAGTTTGTAGTCACTAAGAGAAGATATAAAGTTACGATAATAATACAAGTTTAAATAGTCCATCGGCTAAGACACAAAGAAAGAGAGGGTACAATTGTTGTCATAGGGAATCCTCAAAAACAATTGAAAATTTAGTACAATTATCATTTCTAAGCAGCGACACAAAATAGAGGAGCAGGGATATAAAGCTTGAACTGGTAGTGATTTCGTAAAGACAAAGAACTAAATGTTCGGGCTATAATTTTTCCATTTTGCTTTTCCTCTTGCCAAGAGTTGAAAACTTATGCTCAAAGCCTAGAAATGAAATGTTTTATAATTTTCGTTGGTAATAATTTAGTGTTCGAGTTACTCAGCCTCTTTTACGAACTTCAACTTTCCTTCTTAAACAACTTACATCCACTAATAATTGAAATTTAAGGTACATATGTTATTGATATTTTTCATGCTCCTACTCAGTCTTTGGTTCAAGTTCTACATGACAATAAGTGGATCCTCCATCAACCATCTAACTCGAAAAAAGTATGTAAAGTGGAGAAATCGCAGACAAAACATGTAAGTTCAAGAACACCCAAAAAAATGAAAAAATCCAGATGAAACCCATAAAAGGAAAAACCCTAAGCTTGAGAAAAAACTAAAATCGCACAAAATCAAGCATTCCACAAAGAAATTCATAGTTATATTAACTAAATCATACCTTGAAGAGATGGAAACACCAAGTTAGGGTTTGAAAAATGTCAATTGAAACAAAGCACAACAAGCTACAAGAACAAAAAGACGTTTTCTTTGTTCTACAATCAAACAAGAGACGTGCATATCATCTTTTTATAATGTGTAATAGAGAAACGTGTGTTCCTGTATATCCTAATTTTTCTCTAACAAAGCTTGGATAGACGCAACTTATTGCATTTGTGCTTAGCTGATTTTATCCAAACAGAACATGGGCGAGAAGATGCTGCGGAATATCCTCCAACACTTCCTAATTTTATCGCTTACCGCTCACTGTAGATGTGGAGAACTTGATCTCTCTTTTCAGTTCTAAGAGAAAAAGATGGGAATGGGGAAAGTTTTAGTTTTCATGAAATGGGAATGAACAATATACGCGTACGTTGTTACTTTTTGGAAAATGGAAGAGTGGTGATGACACGTGTGTGGATTAACAATAATAAAATAATGAAATAAGAATTTCTCTAATTTTTTTTGTGTATATAAATAATTAATAAGTTTGTACAAATTCTTTTAAATTCCGGATATTAAATATTTAAGTATGTAAATAATTAATAATTTGATATATATTCTTTTAATGTCTAGATAGTATACTAACTCCAATTATATTAAATTAAAAAAAGGTCTTTTAACGACTCAAAAAAAATTATTTTGCTTAAAATACACTTTTAACTACTGAATTCATATCCCTTCGTTAAGAATTGGTCGTTAAAAGTACAGTTTCTTGTAGTTATGAATGGGTGAAAAATATTTATGTAGAAGAATCTTTGGGAGTTTTAATTGAATATGTTTGGTTATATCTTAACAGTGTTCAATTTGATAGGAATGTTATATAGTCTTTGTCATGCCTATTGGAGAACATTATTGACAAAACTAAATTGAAGTTGCATGTATCATTTGCAATGGCATCTAGAAAAGGAGTTTGTTGTGTTTATATATGTATGAGAATTTTCTATTGGGATGAATATGTTCACATGCTTTGTAACGGCGTATTTATACATGCCAGGATTAATTGGGTTTAGTGGATTCATGGTCACTATATTTTTATGTTCCTACCATTGTTTCTCTCGAGTAATGGATGTTGTTTGCAAATGCACATCTTTTTCATGTTTAGAGATGTAAATTTCTAGGACGAATTGTTTTCAAGAATAAAAGAATATTGATAGCATCAATGTTAGCCTACTTATATTGAAGTTGACGGGCTTCAATTTAAAATCAATAATATTTTTATCACGAAAGAAATGTTCAAATTAAAGCCCAAGGTGTATTCAAAATTCACTAGTTTAAAAACCTTATTTTAAAGTTTTCCTAGTTTAAAAAGTTTCCTAGTTTAAAAACCTTATTTTAATGATTCCCTAATTAAAAAGTTTCCCGGTTTAGAGTTTTTCTTTTTTTCTAGTTTAATCTTTCCTACTTTAAAGTTACCTAGTTTAAAGTTTTCCTAGTGTAAAGATTCCATAAAAGTAGGGTTTAAATCATATTCTATATAGGATAGGTCTTCCCTATATAAGGGTTGATTTTATAATTTTGGACAGATGATTAATATTATTTGACAGGTTTCTCTTCTTTACACCTTTGTGTGTGGTAACTATGGAATTATCTTAAAACCTATAAGAACGATTCTTTAAGAGGTAAGATTAATTCTTAATTTGATATATTTGGTTTATATTCATAAATTAGAGAAGGTGATTAGTCTTATACTAATTGTTCTCTCTAATTTCTTGGAAAGAGGGGTCTAGATCACTTTTGATCTAAGTTATTTAAATGACTTTATTATTATTATTATTATCATAATTAGTCTTAATTCGTGAACTTTGAGTACTGATATCAATTAGGGATCTTCGCACTTGAAATTGAAATTAGGGATTTTATTCTTGAATTTAACATATCTTTCAACTTTTGACTTTAATCTTTATAATTTTGCTTCCACATTGTTTTCTTGTTTATTCTGGTAACCAGATTCTTGTAACACATTGTGAGCTTAGGGTCACTCGTAATACAAGGTCCTATTTTACGTCAAGGGGGTAGGCTCGGGGCATTACCTCTAATACCTATATCAATGATATTAGTAATGCACACCTTAATAAACAATATATTGTATCTATAAGCATTAGTTATACATTTGGTTGAAAAAGTGTACCATTGCCACATCTCGTAAACCAAAATGGCTAGGATTAAACAAACAAACTTAAAATAGTTATTTTTGGATAGAATAGGAGAAATCCGAAAGAAATCATGGATGTAAAAGTATGTTTTTAGTCAATTTCAATCGTTCATAACTTCTAGATCAGGATGAGTTAGGGCAGCTCTTTATATGGTTGGAAACTCCACCGAGTTTGTAGAATTTCAATATAGTATGAGGGAGATATGCCAATCGAAAGTTGGGCAGTTGAATTGAGGAAATTCCAATCCGAATTTTAGTAAGGGTAAAGTTATCTTTTTCACCCTAGTATTTCCTAAATTGTTTTAAGGGTTTATTAGGGGTAAACTTAAGACTTAAGTAAGTCTTAGAATATTGAATACACTTAGGGATTGGGAGAAAAGAGACAGATAAAGGAGAAAGGAGAAAAAGACCAAAATTTCGCAGAGATCGTTAAGTGAGTTTCTTCGAAGGTTATCCCTTTCAGGTATGTGAGATCTTTATCTGTTGGGTTTATCCACCCACACAGCAATATGTTAAATATAGAGTAATTAGATTAGATTGAATGATTAACATTGAAGTTCTTGATGAAAAATCATTGAATTCTTTTTTATTGAGTTATAGTATACCTTGAGTTGTTTGTTTCGTGTTTTCAGGTTTTTTTATGAGTCTAAACTATTGGGTATTTAATAATTTAGTGATCGTAAGTGTTTAGGGTGAGATCCATGGGAGTTTAGAAGGTTCAAAATTGAAAATTGGAGTAGAAAAGTCTGAAATCTCGTCTCACAAGCCTTGGTGTCGCACCTGCAAGTGCCCTTCAGGGAAGCCTCTATCGGAGCGGGCATGGTGCACGACGCAAGCCAGAGCCTCTCACGACAGTCTCTATCTGTCATGCTCTATCACCCCGCACCTCTTACAGCGCTAGGGTTATGTGCAGATCCCATTTCCCCCCATCTTTTCAAACGAGTTCCTAAATGATGCACTTATAATAACTTATTGATTTCAACACTCTAAACTACATCTAAAAATCATGAAATCATCTATAAATAGGAGATCATGATCCTTGAATCCATCATTCAATTCAAGGAAAGTTAAAATCAATGTCAAAAAACTTAAGAAGCAAGTCAATCTGAGTTCTTAAAGTTTTAGAGAGTCTCAAATAAACATTTTTATTTGTTTTAAGGCTTAAGCTACAAGTTGAGTGAAAAGTAGTGAATAGATTATAATTCTCAAAAGTTATAAGGGAACGAAGTATTCCCTAAAAGTTAAGTTTCATGTAAAGTAACGAACAAAGAGTGAGTTCATTTCTCAACAGATATAAGGGAACTACGTAGTCCCTAAGAGTTATAAATGTTTTCACATTTTTAAAAAGAGAGAAAGCTAGACTTCCATAAAGCCTTTGGCTAGTTTTAGAAAATGGAAACTATGATTTCCAAGAGAGCCTTTAAAGCTACGTTTGAGCAATTACCTCAACAAGAGAAGAAGTTATTTTTAAAACATATGACCTAAGTATTTTTGGGGTAGTAATGAGAATCGATACGGGGACGCGAGTTCATATAAACTGCAGTCTCCATAAACCATGTAGACAACATGGACAAATAAAGGGTCATACTTTTTAGATTATTCGTTAGTGCTTTTTGCATAGATTAGTGGATCCACTTAGTAGTTAATGTTCTATAAAGATGAAAAGATATAGAGAAGTCCTCTTGCAACATGAGGTAAGACGTTGTACCATTGCTTAGGCTCATAGTGATGGTTGTCGGTTAGAGAATCTACCAAAGGAACTATATTACTTTCATATATGAGTAAAGTTGAGTTTATTATTGTTTTACCTTTAATGAACTAAGGGTTTAAAATGTTTTACAAGCTTTATAATATATAAATATATATATATATATATATATATATATATATATATATATATTGCTTTATATTTGGTTATGACTTCTTGACTTGAGCAAAGACAATGTAAGTTCATTCTTAATCTTTTCAAACTTAGTAGTTGTTGTTCAACATTCCAACTCGCATACTGACACATCAATGTACTGATTGCAGTTGGTCTGCATCGTCTTATGATGCAGATGGAGGTAACCAGGATCAACATCAAGTGCCTCGTAATCTAGCTTCAGCATTTAAAGTCAGTGGTGAGCCTCCTTATATTTCGGAGGACTCTTTAATTGATTTTCTTTAATACTTTCTTTATGGAATGTTGTGGGGTTTGTCCCAGCATTAATCTTATTAGTATAGAGGCTTCAAAGATAGATGGATAGTTAGAAAGTTTAGTTTTAGTCTATTTTATTTTTCATGTCAGATGTTTTAATTTTGATACATAAGTGTCATTTTGGCCTAGTTAATTATTAAGGTATTTTATCATGAGAAAGTTATAGCTTTAAACTTGAGTTAAGTTATGTCTTCCACTGAGTTAAGTGAGCCAGGCCAAGTGTTCGCTCAAGGCCAGAAAGCGTCGTTCGGTGCTGACCACAACAACGATTTAAGTTCCGGGCGTGACAAACTTGGTATCATATCACAAGGTCTAAGTGTCCTGAGGAGTCTCTGAAGCCGTATCTGTAGAGTCGTAGTCATTGGTGTGAAGCGCGCCACATCTACGTTTAGGATTCTATAACATTTAGAAATTTCTCACTTCTTTCATACTGACTTCGTGCGTTAGAGTTTATCTCTAAAAGTTTTCCTCTAATTTGTGTTTGCATGTGTTTCAGGTCATATTGCCTCCACGAAGAGGAGTTAGAGGTCATCCATCCAAAACACATGTAGAGGAGCCTGAGGTACCTAATGTACCTGAAGTGAAACCTCAAGGGTAAATTACTAATACGGAGTTCTATGAGATTATCCGAATGCTAAGCCATCCGGTGACTAACCAGGTTGGTCAATAGAGAAGAGCTCGATAGGAAGAGGCTAACACCTTGAGGATTCGTGAGTTCCTAAGAATGTATCCTCCCAAATTCACTAGTTTGAGCACTACTGATGATCTGGAAAACTTTTTGGAGGAATTGATGAAGGTCGTTGATGTGATGCATGTGGTAGATGTCGAGAGAGTTAAACTGGCTGCATATCAACTGAAGGATGTGGCTAGAAATACTTGAGTGTTCCTTACTTTGAAACAGGACTACATTAGTGTTCATGAGTATGGGTTGACTTTCACCCAACTGTCTCGCTATGCTACGAATATGGTTAAGGATATGAGAAGCAAAATGATCTTGTTTATTTCTGGCCTATGTCGTGCTTCAAGAAAAGAAGGTAGGTCTGAAATGTTGAATGTGACATGAACATTTCAAGGTTAATGGTATCCGTGCAACAAGTTGAAGAGGAGAAACTAAGGGAGAGACAGAGAAGTACAGGAACAAGAAAATTAAGACTAGTAATGAGTGTGGTCAGCACAAGGGTGGTTCAAGTAGACCACAATTTTAGAAACAAAAGGGGCATGCACTATCATCTTGGTGAGTATAATGGCAAGAAATCATAGAACCTTAAGGCTAGACAAGTCCAGTCCAAAGGTATTGTGGCATAAGGAGGTAATCGGGCTCCTGCATGTGGTAGGTGTGGTAGAAACCACGCTGGTAAGTGCCGTGATGGCCAGTCCGATTCTTTCAAATGCATTGAAGAGGGGCACTACATTGAACAATATCCCAAGAATAATTAGATAAATGGAAATCCAGGCAATAGAGGCCTATCTTCATAAGTTGCTCCACCAGATAGGGCTGCACCTAGAGGAGCCACTTAAGCTGATGGCGGAGGGTCAAACCCTCTCTATCCAATCACTAACCGCCAAGAGCGAGACAATTCTCCAGATAATATTATCAGTATGATCAAAGTCTTTACTCTGTTGTTTATGCTTATTTAGACGCACGAGCAAGTTTATCTTTTGTACTCTTTATGTTGAAAATTAGCTTAACATTCTTCCTAGAAAATTTATGAACCCTACTGAGTTTCTACTCCTATTGAGGAGTCTATTCTATCGAAAAGAGTCCATCGTGATTGTCCAATTTCCATCAATCAAAAGAACACCATGGTTGATATAGTAGAATTAGACATCGTAGATTTTGATGTCATTCTAGGTATGGACTGGCTCCATACCTGTTATGCGTCAATAGATTGTTGAACTCGAGTTGTAATGTTCCAGATTTCTAATGATCCAGTCATAGAGTGGAGTAGTAGCTCAGCAATGCCTAAGGGTCATTTCATTTCAGACCTTAAGAGGAGAAAGTTAGTTTCGAAGGGGTGTATCTATCAATTAGTCCGAATGACTCAAGTACTGAGGTACCTTCCGTTCAGTCAGTTTCTATAGTGAAAAAGTTTCTAGAAGTCTTTCCTAATTATCTACCTAGAGTTCCTCCCAAAAGAAAGATAGACTTCACAAAAGATAGCATTGCAGATACTCGTCCTATATCTATTTCTCTATACAGGATTGCACCAGTGGAGTTAAAAGAGCTAAAAGAACAATTGACAGATTTGTTAGATAAAGACTTCATTAGACCAAGTGTCTCACCTTAAGGCGCTCCGGTATTGTTTTTAAGGAAAAAGGGTGGTTCCCCTCATGTTGTGGATAGACTACTACCAATTAAATAAGGTGACCATCAAGAATAAATATCCTCTTCAAAGGATAGATGATATTTTTGATCAGCTTCAGGGTGCTTCTTGATTCTCAAAAATTGATCTCAGATCAGGCTACCATCAATAAGTTAGGGAATGTAACATTCCAAAGATTGATTTTATCAAAAGATATAGACATTATGAGTTTTCGGTTATGTCCTTTGGTTTGGCCAATGCGCCTGCAACATTTATGGATCTTATGAACAAAGTCTTCACACCCTAATCATTGATGACATATTTATTTTCAAGGAATTAAGAAGATCATTCTAGTAACCTTAGGATTGCTCTGCAGACTTTAAAAGATAAGGAGATATATGCCAACTTCTCCATGTTTGAGTTTTTGCTTAAGTCTGTGGCATTCTTTGGCCATATTGTTTCCAGTGATGGGATTTGATTTGACACTTAAAAGATGGAAGCAATTCAGAGTCTTCCTATTTTAGGAAATATGTTGAAGGTTTTTCATCTATCTCGTCTACTTTCACCAAACTAACTTTGAAGACAGTCAAATTTCAATTGTCTGAAGCTTGTGATAAAAGCTTTCAGGAATGAAAAGTTCATTAACTACCACTACAACTTTGACCTTACCAGAGGGTACTCAATGTTTTGTGGTATACTGTGATGCATCGAGAGGTTGTTTGGGATGTATGTTGATGCAGAATGACAAGGTTATAGCTTATGCCTCCAAACATTTAAAGGTTCATGAGAAAAATTATCCAACTCATGACATAGAATTGGTTCAGTATTATTTGCTTTGAAAATATGGCATCACTACTTGTATGGTGTTCATGTTGACGTAATTACTAATCACAAGAGCCTCCAATATGTGTTCACTCAAAAAGAGCTAAGTCTGATACAAAGGAGGTGGTTAGAATTACTCAAGGATTATGATACGAGAATTCTTTACAAGCCATGTAAGGCTAATGTAGTTACTAATGACTTAAGCAGGTTATTCATGGGGAGCACCACCAAGATGAAGTAGAAAGAGGAAGTTATCTAAGGATGTCGCACGCCTAGGAGTCAGACTTATGGATTCCACCAAAGCAGGGATAGAGGTGACTAATGGGGCTCAATCATCACTAGAGTCAGAGGTGAAAGAAAAAAAAGTCTAATATCCCATTTTGCTTGACTTCAAGGAAAATCTTCATAAGGAAAGAGTATTATCTTTTGAACAAAGGGGAGATGGTGTGCTGAACTACCAAGGTAGATTGTGTGTACCGAAGGTGGATGTACTCCAAGAGAGGATCCTAGAGCAGGCTCATAGCTCCATATATTCCATTCATCTGAGTTCCACCTAGATATACCATGATTTGAGATAGGTATATTTGTGGGAAGCCATGAAGAAATATATTGTTGAGTTTGTTGCCAAGTGTTAAAATTGCCAACAATTGAAAATAAAGCACCAAAGACCCAAAGGTGTGGCTAAGACTATAGAACTTCATGAATGGAAGTGGGAGATGATTTATATGGACTTCATCACAGGCCAGCCAAGATCTCGCAGGCAATATGATTTTACTTGGGTAATTGTCGATAGAATGACAAATCAGCCCACTTATTGCCGGTAAAGACTATATATTCGGCCAAGGATTATGCTAAGTTGTACATTCAAGAAGTAGTAAGACTTCATGGAGTTCTGGACTCCTTTGTTTCAGATAGAAGTTCAAAATTTACTGCACAATTCTGGAAATCTTTCTAGAAAAGTTTGGGTTCAAAGGTTAACTTAAGCATTACTTTTCATCCTCAGACGGATGGACAAGAAGATCATACTATCCATACCATAGATGATATGTTTAGAGATTTTGTGATTGACTTCAAAGGGAATTCAGGTGATCACATTCCTCTCATTGGTTTGCTTACAACAACAATTATCATTCGAGCATCCAAATGGCTCTATATGAGGCTCTTCATTGGAGAAGATGCAGATCTCGTATTGGGTTGTCAAAAGTTGGTGAAGCAGGGTTAATATGACCAGATTTAATTCACCAATCCATGGAGAAAGTGAAAGTGATTCAAGATAGATTGAAAATGGCACAGAATTGCCAAAAGTCCTACACTGATGTTACGAAGATGGTCGTTATAGTTTGAGATGGATAGTGGGTATTTGAATGTTTCACCTATGAGGGGGTTATGATGTTTTGTAATGTAACAACCTTAAAATGACTATGCGAAGTAATGCTTAATGTATCTAGAATGCCTACGATTAGAACGGGTTCAAGCGGATTGATGCACGTAAAACCAGTCCTCTGAACCCTTGCAATAGCCAAGACAACTAACTTGGTTTTTTAGTTGAGCTAGGAAAGGTTGGGTCCAGCAATGTAGGACACCCAAATATGAAGATTTACCCGGATTAGTCTTAACCGGACTTAAAAAGGGGTAATCTTAAGTTTGGAGGTTCCAGGGGTAAAATAGTCTTTTCCAGGATAAGGGCAGTATTCTAATTACCCTAAATATTTAATTAGTTAATTAAATAATATGGTGGATGGGCAATTAGGGTAGAAAGGGCCGAAATTGGCCCTTTTAAGTGAAATCTTGCTCCACCCGGGTTCGAACCTAGGTGGGAGCAATGATTTAATTTTATTTAGTTTATTTGGTTAATTAAATTAATTAATTAATATTTAATTACTAATTTAATTAAAGGAAATTCAGATTTTGAATTATAATAATAATAACAATAATAATAATAATAATAATAATAATAATAATAATAAATAATGAGGCAATCTAGTTTGACTAAGTCTCCACCTAACTCTCCCAATCCTAATCTACTCATTCTCACGTTTTTCTCTACTCCTCGCTCACCTTCACGCTTTTTCATTCTGTAAAACAAATGAACAGAACAAAAATAATAAAGTTCATCATGAACTTGAACACTAAAAACTCAAAAGAAAAGTTAGTCTAAAAACGTAAAGCAAAATAAAGTTCTTGGCGGGACTGTGCTTGAATTTTTGGTAGTGAGGCTTGGTTTCGTGGGAAATGGACAACATTTAAACAAGTGTGGAACGACATTAAGGTATGGATTTTCTTCTCTCTTGGCCCCTTTCCCAAGAGACCCCTAAGTTAAGTTTAAATTCTAATCGAGAAACTAAGGTTGTCCCCATTGCATGCCCCTGTCATTATATCCTTTGAAAGATTCAAAGCATGCATTCGTATGTCTTCTTATAGATAATTTTAGATCTGGTTGATTATGTATTGAACGTGTATTTGAAAATCATTTATGTATTCCGGAAAAGTGTTTCACGTTAATTGTTTGAGCATGGGTGTGATGTAAATTGACTATGTTGTTGCCTGAAATTTGTGTGTTATAAATGTTGTGTTTTCACGTATGTAAATGTTAAAAGTGTGATGTTCATATAAGTGTAATGTTGCTGGATTTAATGGTAATGCTTGGCTGAATATAATCATAAAAAGATTACACTTAAATATGCACCAAATGATCCATGAAGTGCCTTAAGAATTAACGTTTAAATGATCCTAAAAAGAAGCTGAAAATAGTGAACAAATTTCCAGCATTTAATTGGTTGGGTTCAGCCAAACAAAGTGGTACAAATTGCAGTGAAAAATGAATGTAAAATAAATGAGATCACTAAGGATTAAACCCAAGAAAGTGGTACAAATTGAAATGAAAAATGAATGTAAAATAAATGAGATCACTAAGGATTGAACCCAAGAAATCATTACATTAAAGCTACAAAAAATCAACAAATGATTGAGAGGAAAATGGATTGGAAGAGACCAAATTACCAGCTTGCTGGAAATTTGGAGTCTCGGCCAAGGATGAGGAAAATTAGGTATGTTTTTTAAATTTTTTTAAATGTTAGGTCATTGGAGATTAAACCCATGACCTCACCAAATGAAAATTACATACAAATTTCATGAGATTAATGAAAGGAAAAATAGATGTGGTAAGTCACAACCTCTTGAATGGATGAGAGAGTTAGGAGAAAAATAAAGGAGAAAATAAAATTTGGAGAGTGGGAATTGAACCCAAAACCTCCTGAATGGATGAGAGAGTTAGGAGAAAAATAAAGGAGAAAATAAAATGTGGAGAGTGGGGATTAAACCCACAACCTCTTGAATGGATGAGAAACTTAGGAGAAAAGTAAAGGAGAAAATAAAATGTGGTGAGTTCTTGAATGGATGAGAGAGTTAGGAGAAAAATAAAGGAGAAAATAAATGTGGAGAGTAGGGATTGAACCCACAACCTCTTGGATAGGTGAGAAAGTTAAGAGATAAATTCAAAGAAAAATAATGAGCTTGTGGGGGATTGAACCCACAACCTCCTTGCCTTAAAACGAAAAAGTACAAGAGAAAAAGTAAGAAATATTATGGGGTTGATGGGTATCGAACTAGGGTCTCCCAAATATGAAAAATGCAATTAACAAGTTTAAAATAAGATTAAGTGTTCTTCAGGGGATTCGAAATTGGGTTCCCTTGCCCAATTCCATATTGACACATAAGTCATACGTAAACAAACATTTAATGAATGCTGCCTCTAAAGATCAAAATCAATATCGTGGCATATTTACAAAATGCATAAGTCTTGTACCACATAATCTTGGGTAAACATGAATCACTTAGACAAGCTTTGAAGCCTCATGGCTTGTATGTGTGGACTCATAAGTCTTGCATACGTTTAAAAGTAAGTGAGCCTAAGATGTCTGTGATAAAATGATGTAACCCTAGAAGGATTAAGTAAAAGTGTGAAACACACTAAATGGCAAAGTGCATTGGCATATGATGAAATGAACATTCACGTGAAGGGGTGAGTAATTATGAAAAGCAAATGTGTTAAAGTTAAAGAATGAGGTGACAATATGATATGAGACTAATGTGAAAGGTGAAAGCAATCTCAAATGAGCCTAAGTAAATGTATTTGATAAAATGATGTAACTCTAGAAGGGTTAAGTAAGAGTGTGAAACACACTAAATGTCCAAGTGCATTGGCATATGATGAAATGAACATACATGTGAAGGGGTGAGTAATTATGAAAAGCAAATGTGTTAAAGTTAAAGAATGAGGTGACAATATGATATGAGACTAATGTGAAAGGTGAAAGCAATCTCAAATGAGCCTAAGTAAATGTATTTGATAAAATGATGTAACTCTAGAAGGGTTAAGTAAGAGTGCGAAACACACTAAATGTCCAAGTGCATTGGCATATGATGAAATGAACATACATGTGAAGGGGTGAGTAATTATGAAAAGCAAATGTGTTAAAGTTAAAGAATGAGGTGACAATATGATATGAGACTAATGTGAAAGGTGAAAGCAATCTCAAATGAGCCTAAGTAAATGTATTTGATAAAATGATGTAACTCTAGAAGGGTTAAGTAAGAGTGCGAAACACACTAAATGTCCAAGTGCATTGGCATATGATGAAATGAACATACATGTGAAGGGGTGAGTAATTATGAAAAGCAAATGTGTTAAAGTTAAAGAATGAGGTGACAATATGATATGAGACTAATGTGAAAGGTGAAAGCAATCTCAAATGAGCCTAAGTAAATGTATTTGATAAAATGATGTAACTCTAGAAGGGTTAAGTAAGAGTGCGAAACACACTAAATGTCCAAGTGCATTGGCATATGATGAAATGAACATACATGTGAAGGGGTGAGTAATTATGAAAAGCAAATGTGTTAAAGTTAAAGAATGAGGTGACAATATGATATGAGACTAATGTGAAAGGTGAAAGCAATCTCAAATGAGCCTAAGTAAATGTATTTGATAAAATGATGTAACTCTAGAAGGGTTAAGTAAGAGTGCGAAACACACTAAATGTCCAAGTGCATTGGCATATGATGAAATGAACATACATGTGAAGGGGTGAGTAATTATGAAAAGCAAATGTGTTAAAGTTAAAGAATGAGGTGACAATATGATATGAGACTAATGTGAAAGGTGAAAGCAATCTCAAATGAGCCTAAGTAAATGTATTTGATAAAATGATGTAACTCTAGAAGGGTTAAGTAAGAGTGCGAAACACACTAAATGTCCAAGTGCATTGGCATATGATGAAATGAACATACATGTGAAGGGGTGAGTAATTATGAAAAGCAAATGTGTTAAAGTTAAAGAATGAGGTGACAATATGATATGAGACTAATGTGAAAGGTGAAAGCAATCTCAAATGAGCCTAAGTAAATGTATTTGATAAAATGATGTAACTCTAGAAGGGTTAAGTAAGAGTGCGAAACACACTAAATGTCCAAGTGCATTGGCATATGATGAAATGAACATACATGTGAAGGGGTGAGTAATTATGAAAAGCAAATGTGTTAAAGTTAAAGAATGAGGTGACAATATGATATGAGACTAATGTGAAAGGTGAAAGCAATCTCAAATGAGCCTAAGTAAATGTATTTGATAAAATGATGTAACTCTAGAAGGGTTAAGTAAGAGTGCGAAACACACTAAATGTCCAAGTGCATTGGCATATGATGAAATGAACATACATGTGAAGGGGTGAGTAATTATGAAAAGCAAATGTGTTAAAGTTAAAGAATGAGGTGACAATATGATATGAGACTAATGTGAAAGGTGAAAGCAATCTCAAATGAGCCTAAGTAAATGTATTTGATAAAATGATGTAACTCTAGAAGGGTTAAGTAAGAGTGCGAAACACACTAAATGTCCAAGTGCATTGGCATATGATGAAATGAACATACATGTGAAGGGGTGAGTAATTATGAAAAGCAAATGTGTTAAAGTTAAAGAATGAGGTGACAATATGATATGAGACTAATGTGAAAGGTGAAAGCAATCTCAAATGAGCCTAAGTAAATGTATTTGATAAAATGATGTAACTCTAGAAGGGTTAAGTAAGAGTGTGAAACACACTAAATGTCCAAGTGCATTGGCATATGATGAAATGAACATTCATGTGAAAGGGTGAGTAATTATGAAAAGCAAATGTGTTAAAGTTAATGAATGAGATGACAATATGATAAGAGGCTAATGTTAGAGATGAGAGCAATCTTAAATGAGCCTAAGTAAATGTTACCAAAATGTACTCACCTATGAGAGTGTAAAGCTAATGAAGATACCAGTATCTATGGACACTCTAATGAATGTATTGAAGTTAATGCATACTTAATACTAACGATGAGATGAGAAATCATCTAATCAGCTATGATGTCCTCATGCTAGAAGCCAACTTCCATGATGTATGAGTTGAATGTAATGGAACTTTATACTGAGCACCGATAGGCTAGCTATGAGCGGTGATGCCTTCCTTCGGGAAGGACGGAGGTTCACGTCACTCTCATGAGATGAGACTGTCCGGCATGCCAGGTATGGGTCTCCTTATATCTCCTAGTCTTTGAACCTATACTGCCAATATAAGGGATTTAGCAGGGTTCAATTCCCTATATACTCTAGCATGTTCTGGTTCACTTTGGCCGGTGATTCCACCTCTTTTCGGTGTGGGGATTACACATTGGATTTCATGATGCTCACATGATCTATGTCGGTTAAGGTTACAGTTCCAAAATGAATTAATGACGTCAGCCTCAAATGATGCACACAATTATATGAAAGATACCAAAGGTGTTAGGATAGGATAATCAATAGGTGAGCTCGACTCAAGTAATGTCACTAGGTTATTCTTGATCATTGTACATCAAACCCGATGAGAGTCTTAAAATACATCCTAGGTATGGCTAGTGTTTACACTAACTTATGAATGAATGAAATGAAGTACGTAAGAACGAATGAAGCCGAATCTGTGTTTGCTAAAGAAGGCTCCCTAGTTGAGTAACATATGTTGAGCCCTCATTTTTGGAAGTCTTAATGTCAAGTCCATGATTCCGTGATCTCATGGTATATGAACGAATGATATGAAATATGTTATGCGCTATATGCAATATGTTATGTGCTATGTGTAAGATGTTATGTGTTGTGTACAACATATGATATGTATGATGAAACATGTTACTTTCATGGCATGACTTTCCTAAACGAAATTTGGCAAGTCCCCTGACTTTCATAATTCAAATTTGGCAAGTCCCCTAATTTTCCTAATCCCAATTTGGCAAGTCCACTGACTTGACTTTCCATAAATCATGTTGTTAGGAAAGAGCCATTCTTACTCATGCATGTCCTTGGTATGTGCTTTTATATACCCATACTTAGTAAAAGTGTGTACTAATCCCGTACAGCCTACATTTTAGGTGCAGGCACAGGTGGACATTAGAGCTTACAGATCAACGTTGAAGCTATCCGGACATGGAGCATTCATTCGGACTTGGTAGGCCCTCATGCATTTGAGGACGCTTGCCCATTATATTCTAGATTAGTTATAGGATTGAGCTAGTGGAGTATGTTCCACAAGCATTTCTTTCCCATTTTATTTCACACAGTGTATTGGTGCCATTTTTGCAAGTATACACTCAATGAGTATTGAACTATTTGTTTCATTGGATGTTTTTAATGTTAGATGGTTGATGGTGAACGTATACGATTTTAACTAGGATGACTTACATGCATATTAAGAAACAAAAAGTTCAAATTTTCCGCTAAAATTAACCTAGATGAAGTAACGATGACGTATGAAGGCTTGTCTGCGACCTCTGAGAGGTCAACGATGTTGGTATCGTCTGGGGTGTAGATTCCAGTCTAATAAAGTTGGTATCAGAGCACTAGGTTAAATTCCGAGGATAATAAGTTCACATTAACCAAATCGAATAGTTTCTAAGTCATGGTAGTGAAGAGCACAACTATGTTGAATTAGAGACTTCATGATGTATAGGAAAATACCCTTGTTCTTATCTTATAATGCCTTCTCTAATGTCTGATTCCTTGGTGTTATGAGCGTATCTAACATCAATTCTATTTTTTCAAAAAAATGAACACGAGGAGGAATGGTGGTTTGGGAAAAGGAGAAGCAGCTGCTGGGGGCAACCAAGTTCCTCCCCAAACCCCAGCTGCTGAAATGGAGATGCGTGTTAACCCAATTGGGTTGACAGATGGAGAAGTAAGGACAACCCTGGTACAGATGTCCCAAGCCATCACCTTACAAGCTTAGGCTATGACAGCCCAGGCAGAGCAACAAAATGTTCCCAAGAAGAACCCACCTGCCAGCACCATGGCTAGTAGGTTAAGGGACTTCACGAGGATGAATCCTCCCGTTTACATTGTATCTAAGATTGCTGAGGATCACGAGGAGGAGTGTAGGGAAGCTATGTTGCATGATAGAATAGACCTTTCCATGCTTATGGTACATGTCTAACAAGTGGAAAAAGAAGCAGGAAGAGGAAGCACACTAGGGCAGGGAACAGGTCAAGGCAAGTTGAGGAGAATTTTTCAAGGAAGAGTAGAACTAAAATAAGAGATAAGCCCAGATTTATTGAGGAACTCTCCCACCAATGGGAGTCAATTTCATTCAAAGGTCGCTATTATAGGGATTCTGAGCCCAGAGTTAAGAGAAATAGTAAAATAGATACACCTCAGGAGATGCCACCTTATAGGAAGTGTGGCAAACTTCATGGAGGAGAGTGTATGATGGCCTCTAACGCTTGTTACAGTAGTGGAAAACCAGGTCACATGATGAAGGATTGTCCGCATATGAGAGGTCGAGAAAAAGGGAAGGAGAAAGTTCAGCCGAATGGTCCTAGTGAAGAGGCTCCAAGGAGGCAACGATTCTTCGCACTCAAGTCTAGGGGTGTAGGGGAAGACACCTCTGGTGACGTCTCGTGTGTGTAGCCTAAAGTAGTTTTTCATGTGTATGATTTTATGCACTAGTATGAAGTTAATATGTTGGAGTCATCATGTTTGTTGCTGATTTTTGTGACTTATGTGTTTATTTACGTTGTATTCTTTGATGAGACTAGTTTAGGAAAAAGTTCCTTAATCTATTAGTGCAAAGCTAGTACTAGGATTCAAGGATGTGCACCAACCTACTAATATGTGAATCAGATATTCACGAACAAAAAGCATTGAATAGATTAGGTATGGATTTTCTCCATAAGTGTTATGCTACCATAGACTATCAAACCAGGGTAGTGAGGTTTCAGTTTCCAAATGAGATAGGTAATAAATGGGCAGGGCGTCGATCAATCCAAAAAGCCATATAATTTCTAATCTTAAGGCCAACAAGATGTTATCTAAGTGGTTAGATATACTCCTCATAAGGTTGCTTTGATTTAAGAAACTCTAAGTTTTAGTGCAATAGTCGACTTGGTATTGTAAGTCTAAAATCGTATGTGTAATAATTATACTATGTGAGTTAAATGAATCCATGTTTGCATGTCATGTTGCTGTTTTTGTATAGCGTGGACATGATTTTTGTGTTGCATGAGTTATGAGGTGCATCAAGTTAAGTGCGATTGAGAAGGAAGTTCCTCAATCTCAAATATGAAGCTTCAGATAAGCTTGATTAAGATACATTAACCAGAGTAAGTGTGAAACAGAAATTCACAAAGAGCAAAGTCTCAAGTATGGTAAAATATTATCGAAAATCACCCTCTTTATTTTAAAATTATGTAATAGTGTCATTCAGGGACGAATGCTTCTAAGGGAGGGGATAATGCAAGAACCCTAAAATGATTATGCTAAGTAATGCTTAATGTAACTATTATGCCTACTATTAGACCGGGTACATACGAATTGATGAGCGTAGAACAAGACCTCTGAACCCTTGAAACAGCCAAGCAAACAAACTTGTTGAGTTAGTTGAGCTAGGAAAGGTTGGGTCCAGCCATGTAGGGAACCGAAATATGAAGATTTACCCGGATGAGTCTTAACCGGACTTAAAAAGGGGTAATCTTAAGTTTCGAGGGTCTAGGGGTAAAATAGTCTTTTCCAGGCTAAGGGTAGTAGTCTAATTACCCGAAATATTTAATGAATTAATTAAATAATATGGTGGAGAGGCAATTTGGGTAGAAAAGGCCGAAATTAGCCCTTTGAATGAAATCTTTTTCCACCCGGGTTTGAACCTAGGTGGGAGCAATAATTTAATTTGATTTATTTTATTTAGTGAATTAATTTAATTAATTAATATTTATTTACTGATTTAATTAAAGGAAAAACAGATTTTGAATAATAATAATAATAATAATATAATAATTATTATTATTATAATAATATGAATAAATACTGAGTAGTCCTAGTTTGACTAAGTGTATGCCTAACTCTACTAATCCTAATCCACTTATTCTCACATTTTTATCTACTCCTCTCTCACTTCCACGCTTATACATTCTGTAAAACAAAATAACAGAACAAAAATAATAAAGTTCATCAAGAACTTGAACGCTAAACACTCAAAAAAGAAAGTTAGTCTAAAAACGTAAAGCAAAACAAAGTTTATGGCGGGATTGTGCTTGATGTTTCGGTGGTGATGCTTGGTTTCGTGGGAAATTGGCAGCATTTAAACAAGTATGGAACGACATTAATGTATGGGTTTTCTTATCTCTTGGACCTTTTCCCAAGAGACCCCTAAGTTCAGTTTAAATTCCAATCGAGACACTAAGGTTGTCCCCATTGCATGCCCCAGTCATTAGATCCTTTGAAATATTCAAAGCATGCGTTGGTATGTCTTCTGGTAGATTATTTTAATTCTGGTTGTGATTATGTATTGAATGTGTATTTGGAAATTATGTAAGGAATGAAAGATGTATTCCGGAAAAGTATTTTACGTTAATTGTTTGAGCATTGGTGTGTTGTAAATTAACTATGTTGCTGCCTGAAATTTGTGTGTTATAAATGTTGTGTTTTCATATATGTAAATGTTAAAAGTGTGAAGTTCATATAAGTGTAATGTTGTTGGATTTAATGGTAATTTTTAACTGAATATAATCATAAAAAGATTACACTTAAAGATGCACCAAATGATCCACGAAATGCCTTAAGATATAACGTATGAATGATGATAAAATAAAGCTGAAAATAGTAAACAAATTTCCAGCATTTGGTAGGTTGGGTTCGGCCAAACAAAGTGGTACAAAATGCTATGAAAAATGATGTAAAATAATGAGATCACTAAGGATTGAACCCAAGACATTATTAAATGAAAGCTACAAAAAAAAATCAACAAAAGATTGAGAGGGAAATGGATAGGAAGAGACCAAATTTCCAGAATTTCAAGATTGCTGGAAACTTGGATTCTCGGCCAAGAATTAGGAAAATTAGCTATGTTTTTAAAAAAAATTTAAATGTGAGGTCATTGGGGATAGAATCCATGACCTCACCAAAATTACATAAAAAATTCATGAGAATAATGAAAGGAAAATAGATGTGGTGAGTGGGTATTGAACCCACAACCTCTTGAATGGATGAGAGAGATAGGAGAAAAATAAAGGAGAAAATAAAATGTGGAGAGTGGGGATTGAACCCACAACTTCTTGAATGGATGAGAGAGTTAGGAAAAAAATAAAGGAGAAAATAAAATGTGGTGAGTGGGGATTGAACCCACAACCTCTTAAATGGATGAGAGAGTTAGGAGAAAAATAAAGGAGAAAATAAATGTGGAGAGTGGGGATTGAACCCACAACCTCTTAAATGGATGAGAGAGTTAGGAGAAAAATAAAGGAGAAAATAAATGTGGAGAGTGGGGATTGAACCCACAACCTCTTGGATAGGTGAGAAAGTTAAGAGATAAATTCAAAGAAAAATAATGAGCTTGTGGGGGTTTGAACCCACAACGTCCTTGCCTTAGAATGAAAAAGGAGAGGAGAACAAGAAAGAAATATTATGGGGTTGATGGGAATCGAACTAGGGTCTCCCAAATCTGAAAAATGCAATTATAATGTTTCAAATAAGATTAAGTGTTGTTCAAGAGATTCAAAATCGGGTTCCCCTTTCCCGATTCCGTATTGACACATAAGTCATACGTAAATAAATATTTAATGCATACTGCCTTCAAAGATCGAAAAAAATATCTTGGCATATCTACAAGATGCATAAGTCTTGTACCACATAATCTTGTGTAAACATGAATCACTTAGACAAAGTATAAATGATGCCTCATGGCTTGTATGTGTGGACTCATAAGTCTTGCATACATTTAAAAGTAAGTGAACCTAAGATGTATGTGATAAAATGATGTAACCCTAGAAGGATTAAGTAAAAGTGTAAAACACACTAAATGACAAAGTGCATTGGCATATGATGAAATGAACATTCACGTGAAGGGGTGAGTAATTATGAAAAGCAAATGTGTTAAAGTTAATGAATGAGGTGACAATATGATATGAGACTAATGTGAAAGATGAAAGCAATCTCAAATGAGCCTAAGTAAATGTTATTAAAATGTACTCACCTATGAGAGTGTAAAGCTAATGAAGATACCAGTGTCTATGAACACTCTAATAAATGTATTGAAGTTAATGCATACTTAATACTAATGATGAGATGAGAAATCATCTAATGAGCTATGATGTCCTCATGCTAGAAGTCAGCTTTAATGATGTATAAGTTGAATGTAATGGAACTTTATACTGAGCACCGGTAGGCTAGCTATGAGGGGTGATGCCTTCCTTCGGAAAGGGCGGAGGTTCACGTAACTCTCATGAGATGAGATTGTCCGACATGCCGAGTATGAGTCTCCTTATATCTCCTAGTCTTTGAACCTATACTGCTAATATAGGGATCTAGCAGTGTTCAATTCCCTATATACGCTAACATTTTTTGGTTCACTTTTGTCGGTGATTCCACCTCATTTCGGTGTGGGGATTACACATGGGATTTCATGATGCTCACATGACCTATGTCAGTTAAGTTTAAAGTTCCCAAATGAGTGAATGAGTCCATCCTCAAATGATGCACATAATGATATTAACGATACCAAAGGTGTTAGGATACAATAATCAAGAGGTGAGCTAGACTCAAGTAATGACATATGTTATTCTTGATCATTGCACAGCAAACCCGATAAGAGTCTTAAACTGCATCCTAGGTATGACTAGTGTTTCCACTAGCTTATGAATGAATGAGATGAAGTACGTATGAATGAATGAAGCAGACTCTGTGTTTGCTAAAGAAAGCTCCCTAGTTGAGGTCCCATATGTTGATCCCTCATTTCGGGAAGTCTTAATGTCAAGTCCATGATTCCAAGATCTCATGGCATAAGAATGAATGATATGAAATATGTTATGCGCTATATGCAATATGTTATGTGCTATGTGTAAGATGTCATGTGCTGTGTATAATATTATACGTATGATGATGCATGTTACTCTCATGGCGCGACTTTCCTATACCAAATTTGGCAAGTCCCCAGACTTTTCTAATTCAAATTTGGCAAGTCCCCTGATTTTCCTAATCCCAATTTGGCAAGTCCACTATCTTGACTTTCCATAAATCATGTTGTTAGGAAAGAACTATTATTACTCATGCATGTCCTTGGTGTGTGCTTGCTTATACCCATACTTAGTACAACTCTGTACTAATCCTATACAACTCTACATGTTTAGGTTCAGGCATAGGTCGACATTAGAGCTTACAGATGGACGCTGAACTTATCCGGACGTGGAGCATTCATTCGAACTTGTTAGGCCCTCATGCATTTGAGAACTCTTGCCCATTATATTCTAGCTTAGTTATAGGATTGAGCTAGTGGAGTATGTTCCACTAGAGTTTCTTTCCCATATTATTTTAGACATTGTATTGGTGACATTTTGGCAAGTATACACTTAATGCAGTATTGAACTATTTCTTTCATTTGATGTTATTAATGTTAGATGGTTGATGGTGAACGTATATGAGTTTTAAGTAGAATGACTTACATGCATGTTATGAAACAAAAAGCTCAATTTTACCACTAAAGTTAACCTAGATGAAGTAACAATGACGTATGTAGGCTTGTCTGCGACCTCTGAGAGGTCAACGATGCCGGTCTCGTCTAGGGTCTAGATTCCAGTCGTGACAGCCCTAAGAGGGTTGACAATGTAGCATATGAGTTGGAGCTACCCCTTGAGTTAGAACTGCTTCAGTTCGTATTCCATGTGTTTATTCTGATGAAATAAATGGGTGATTCTTCATTGATTGTACCAACTTAGAATGTTGGGATTAAATATAGCTTATCCTATGAGGAGATTCCGGTTGAAAATTTTGATAGTCAAGTTTGCAAGTTGAGGACTATGAAGTGGCATGAGTCAAGGTGCTTTGGAGAAACAAATTTGTTTTAAAAGAAACTTGATAAGCTGAGGAGGATATGAAAAGGAGACATCCACATCTATGTGTGAACATGTATTACTTGCTTTGTTTTGTTGATTGCTGAAATGACGTTACTACCCTTAGTCTAGGGCAAAAGTTGACATTCGAAGACGAATGTTCCCAAGGGGGAAATATTGTAACATATCATAAAATGAAATATCTAGGATTAAACAAAGTAACTTAGAATAGTTCTTTTTGGAAAGAATAGGAGAAATTTGGAAAATTTCCTATGTGTAAATATAAGTTTTTGGACATTTTCAAACAGCCATAACATCTAGATCAAGATGAGTTAGGGCCAGTTCTTTATATGGTTGGAAATCTCTCGGAGAGATCATTCCAATGCCGTCGAGCTTGTGTAATTTCAATATAATATGAGGGAGATATGCCTATCGGAAGTTGGGCTGTTGGATTGAGGAAAATCGAATTTAGTAAGGCTAAATTAGTATTTTCATCCTATTTTTTCATAATTTGTATTTAGGGTTTATTAGGGGTAAACTTAAGCCTTAACTTAGTTTATTGAAGATTTAATATGCTTAGGGCTAGGGATAAAAAAGAAGTTAAGAAGGAGAAAGGACAAAAAGACCAAAATTTCACAAAGTTCATTGAGTGAGTTTCATAGGGGGTGATCTTTTTCAGGTATGTGGGATCTTCTTGTGATGGGTTCTTCCATCCGCACAAAAATATGTTTAATTCATCATAATTAGAGTGGATGGAATGATGAACATTGAAGTTCTTGATGAAAAAACATTGAATTCTTATTGGCTGTGTTGTAGTATAACTTGGGTTTTTTGGTTTATAATTCCGGGTTGTTTTAGGAGTATAAACTATTGGGTATTGAGGATTTTAGTGATCCTATGTGTTTGGGGGTTAGATTCATTGGAGTTTAGAAGGTTTAGAATTGAAAATTAGAGAAGAAATGTTGGAAATCTCATCTGACAAGCCCTGGGGCGCAGCGCCTGCCAGAGGCCCTCAGGGCAGCCTCTATCTTATAGGTCCTGGCGCACCGCGCCAGCCTGAGCCCCTCAAGATAGTCTCTGTCCGTCATGTTCTGGCTCCCATCTCCTCTTAGAGCGCCAAGGTCACTTTGATATCCAATTTTCATCCATTTTTCCATACGAAATCGTAAGGATGTATCTAAAAATCCTAGTTGATTACAACACTCTAAAGTACATCTAAACATCATGTAATCATCCATAAACATGAGATCATGGTCCTTGAATCCATAATCTAAATCAAGTAAAGTTAACATCAAAGTCAAAGAAGTTAAGAGTGACCTCTAAAAGTTAAGAAGCAAGTCAAACTGTGTTCTTAAAGTTTTCAAGAGTCTTAAACAAACATTTTTACTTTGTTTTAAGGCTCAAGCTACAAATTGAGTAAAGAGTAATGAGTTGAGTTTAAATCTCAAAAGTTATAAGGGAACTAAGTATTCCCTAAGAGTTAAGTTTCAAGTAAAGCAAAGAGAAAAGAGTGAGTTCATTTATGAAAAGATATAAAGGATATAAATAGTCCCTAATAGTTATAAATGTTTTCACATTTTGAGAAAGAAAGGAAGATAGACTTCCAGAGAGACTTTGGCTAGTTTTGGAAAATATGAACTACGATTTCCAAGAGAACTTTTAAAACTAATTTAAAGCAGTTACCTTAAACAAGAGAAGAGTTGTTTTAAAATTATATGAGCTAATTATTTTGGGATTAGTATTGAGCACCGATATGGGGACGCGAGTTCATATCAACGCAAGTCTCCATAAACCATGTAGCCAACATGGACAGAGAAGAGGTCATAATTTTTAGATGATTCATTCGTGATTTTTAGCATAGACTAATGGATGAACTTAGTAGTTCAGGTTCTATACAAATGACAAGGTAAACAGCAGTCCTCTTGCAACATAAGGTGAGACGTTGTACCATCGCTTAGGCTCATAGTGATTGTTGTCGGTTAGAGAATGTCACCTAGAAACTATATTAGTTTCATATATTAGTAAGGTTGGGTTTATAATTGTATTATCTTTAAAGAACTAAGTGTTTACACGGTTTTAAAAGCTCTACATAGATATATTTTGCATGTGTCTTTACTGCTTCATATTGAGTTATGAATTCTTGAGTTGAGCAGAGACAAGGTTAGTGCATTCTTAATCCTTTCAATCATAGTAGTTGTTGTTTAGAATGTCAACTCGCATACTCGTACATTTAATGTATTGATGCCAGTTCGCCTGCATTGTCTTATGATGCAGACATAGGTAACAAGGATCAACATGAGTGCCTCGTTGATCCAACTTAAGAATTAAGAGTTAGTGGTTAGCATCCCTACATTCTGGAGGACGACTCTTTAATTTCTATTTTTCGTACTTTCTTTATGGAATTTTATGTGGTTTGTCCCAAAATTCATCTTATCAGTACTATAGGCTTCATAGACAGATGGACAGTATATAATAGTTTAACATAAGTAACTACAAAATTGGAAAATTATTACAAAATTTGCAATGTCTTAACTACAAAATTGTAAAATTAATACAAAATTTGCAATGTCTTAAATCAAGTATACTATTAAAACAACTGTAAGAAAAATAAAATTCTTATCAAATGATAAATGGAATAGTATTGACTATACAACTATTTCTATATTATCTATATGGAACTAATAGAATTTTTTAAAATTTTATAAATACTTATATAACATTTTGACGATCCCATAATATTTCAAAATTATAGTGCTTAAGAAATTATTATTGTTGTAATAAGAATGAGCTATAAAATGTTAATACAGAGTAAAAAAATCACTAGACTATGATTAAAATTTCATGGACAAACCTTAATTAAAGTAAAGATCTTTATCCCCTCGAACTAGTCAAATATTTATATAATAGAGAACCCTACGGTCACCTACATGGCGCCACCAGTAAAATATTTATATAAAAGAGAACCCTACGGCCACGTACATGGCGCCATCATAAATCAACATTCCCTTTTAATTATATTTATTTCCAAAACTACCATTCCATTTTCATGAAAAGTTGTGACTTTTGTGAAAAGTCTTGACCTTTTTAAGTGACTTTAATGAAAGGTTGTGATTTTTTTGAAGGGTTGTGACTGTAATACCCTATATAAAAAATAGACCATAAACCAGTTTTTCAGAAAATATAAAGGTGCAATCGACGTTGGCCATCGATGGACTGTAGCCTAACCCACGGTCCGTCCTGCATATCCAACGATGGAGTCAGAAACCCCCAAAATCTCTGCCCAAAAATATTTGACTAAGTGTCGAACGACGGATGGACCTATGATCGGTAGGTCAGACTACCATCCATAGTCTGTGTCCGTCGATCAACATCCCATTTACCCACTCTCTCATATGAACCACGATTCACCAGCACGGACAGTCGTTCGATCTACGGTCCGTAGGTCTGACCGTAGATTAAAATTTAACAGACAGTTGGGGGGGGGGGAAGGTGGTTGGGTCAACTTAAATTGATCATAACTATTATCACAAAATGAATTAGGTGACCTATGACATACCCACAAATAGATAATTGAAATATCTTTCCATATCCACCAACCTTGCTAAAATCAGACCTCCGAGTAAAACGTTATACCCGATTTAGTAAAGGTCTATCAAACAAAACCAACCTACGAACCCAAACGACGGACCTGATACGCTCAAACTTACTTCTCAAATAAGAAGTAAAGCGGTCGTATCAAGTAAAGAACCCAACCAGTGAGGTTGGGATCGTTCCCACGAGGAAAATAGTTGAGACTTAACTTTAATCTATTATTACTATTATTTAGTCAATTATTTCCTTAGAAAAAAAAGACAATAAAAGGGGGGGGGGGAGGTATTTCTAAATTAATGAAAATAAATAACTAGATTAAAGTAAACAACGAACAGATTTAAATCTTGGAGTTTAATCAATTAATAAAAGTAACTAGGGTTTAAGTGTTCCCTAAAGGTTCCTAACTTGATAATTCTAACTATAACAATTCTTTCCTAGTATCTGGCATGCAAAGTGATAAGTTTTGTATTTCTAAATCCTTGGTCCGGCATCTAGAAAATTTCACTCCGCACCTTTGTCCGGCTACGTGTGTTGCTATACTAACCCTTACCTTTACCTCATATTAAGCATTATATTCGATATTTGACTAAGTTATTACCTCGTACCAATCGACACTAGCTTAGATAGTATACACTAAATCTATGTTGATAATTCTTTTCCTATTATCTACCTCCTTGGTCCGGCAAGTAGCATTAAGGCGAGTTCTAAAGTTGGCCATCCGTTAAAAAGACTTCTAAACGAAAGAATTATCAATACATGCAAGACAATATTCTTGAATAGTTGTTTTAGTTAGATTTTACCTCATTATTCACCCATGGTTCCCACAACCCTAGTCATGGAGTTTAGTTACCCATAGTCGTAATCACAATATTCATATATTTAATATAAGAATTCATGCACTTACTTTGATGAGCAAGAATAAAATCCAGAAATATACTTGATTAATCAACAAAATCAACAACAATCAATTCTAGAAAAGTGTAACAATTGCTGAAATTAATCCTTCAATACTTGAACAAGAGATCTAAAGATTCTCCAAAAGTCTAACAATCAAAAGTCTAATATCAAAGAGTCTACTAACAAAGAGTCTAACCCGAAAAACAAGGTTTTTTGAACTATTTATAATAAAAACAACACCTAATAAAAAAAGGATTCTAATTACTAAAAATCTGTCAAAACGCGGCTGGGTCGACGGACCTCGTGACGGACCGTCGTGGTCACGACGGGCCGTCATGGCCTCCGCCATCCCATACTTCAAAAATTCTTCTGCTTCTCTCTTCATTACCCTCAACGGAAGGTTTGACGGACCGTTCCAAGCACGACGGTCCGTCGAGGGTCTCCATTCCATAACACATAAACTTTTTGGAAATTGGGTACTAGGTCTACTCTCTGATCATTGCGAGGAACCAGCAGGACGGACCGTCGTGGCTATGACAGTCCATCATAAACTTCCTTAATCCCAAAATGGGTCACACTTCCCCATCTTCCTTCATCAGCTTCTCAACGATGCCACCTACGGACCGTCTCAAGCTTGACGGACCATCACAGGCTCCGTAGCTGGTCTCTTCTGCATTTCTCTTTCAAAACTTCCGCGTTCATCTTTGGACAGATTTCTTGCAAATAAAGAAAAAATTACGTAAAAATTAATACAAAAAGGATTTTGGACACTCACTAAACTTAAGGAAAATGCATTAAAAATACCTTGAAACAACGGTATATCAACACCCTCTACTTAAATTAGTTGTTTGTCCTTAAGCGACGCACTACAACTCACTACAAAATCTTTGTACAATAGTATCCATATTTTAGCTTTCGCAATCATTTGGCTATCAATCCCGACCAGTCTCATCATGTTTATGCATGTTATCACTATAAGGCTCGAATTTTATGTGGAATCAGACCATGACGCTGACTCACCACGCAGTGACACCTATCCTATTCAATTTCTCACCGAGGTGCTAATATTTCTTGTATTGCAACTAGCGTCCTCACTTCAAAACAACATCCTCATTTTTCACACAATGATTTCAGTTTGAGTATAAGGATTACTTTTCAACACTCACTCTCAGAACAAATTCACAACTCATTCATACATATTGTCATAAGCTTGCCCTTATTTTCACTGATTTATGTTCACCATACAACTCTTTGGATCACGATAGGACTTTCTTAGCTTGTAACATAGGCTCAGGGTCAGGTAGGGTATACTTTAGTGAATTTTTGCCCTCCTTGACATATCGTCTAAACATACCACTTTTTATCGTTTTATTTCGCCCATTTTCTCATATTCTTTCACCTTGCTATTTTCCCTTCTTTCTTCATTTGTGTAAGTGACTCTTTTCTTTTCTTGCTTGTATT